>NW_017535185.1:2275769-2288043 GCF_001853355.1 Bactrocera latifrons
TATTTTCCGAAGAAATTGTTCAGATTGGACCACTATATCATATAGCTGCCATACAAACTGAACGATCGGAATCCAGTCCTTGTATGAAAAACTTTTTTAACTGACAAGATGTCTTCACGCAATTTGGCATGGTGGGGTGAAAAATGCCTTCCAGCAACGGTATGTGCCACTTACAGAACCCTCCTCGAAGGAACCGCCGCCCAGGCTGGAATCACATTTGCATTATGTCACGGTAACGTTCCATATTTCTCATTAAGAGATTTAAATCTGCGCAACTGCGTCCAAATCCTGCTTTTTTATTAAATTGTCCGCGTTTATTGGGCCAACCAGGTTTTCTACGGTGGCGCATTCTCGTTCCCATCGCACACAATCAAAGAAGGTGGTTTCAACAACGCCTTCTGTCGCGTCGTTGTAGAGGCAACGCGGCTTTTCGACTTTTTCCATTCTGTGGAGGTACTTTTTGAAGACTCCGTAACTCCACTTTTTCGAATTTACAGCTTGTCCATAAGTTTAGGTCTCTTATTCTAAGTCTAACCATCCAACTGCCGCAAGTCTTATTCTCCCATCTTCGTTGTCATGCGAGTATCGTGTCTTTATTTACTCGGTCAACTGCGCTCTTGTTGCCTTTGGATGTTTATTATTATATCATTTTATAGCTGCTAGAGTTGATCTGCGGGGTCTAAAATCGTGTTATCTAGGAAAGAATGTTCCAGCTGCTTTGATAGCCGCTTCGAGTGTGGGCTTAAGTAGTCTCTCACAGAACTTTCTCGCTGTGTCAAGTGTTACACTTACATAGTGGACGTTATGCTGATGACAAGTCGGGATCTTCTTTTCCCTTACTGATTGGCACTAGCCGTTGCTTATTCTAAGGTTCAGCAAATATTCCGAGGCAGACGTTGTACATATTCAGTAGAATTGTCGGTCGCTCTACTGCGAATATTTTCATGCCTATTCCGATCACAGAACTATTACATATAGCTGTCATACAAACTGAATAATCAAAATTGTAAAGTAAACTATTTTATTTGACGAACTATCTTCATAAAATTCGGGATGGCTATGATACAAACTGCAAAGAAAAATTCATATCGGACCACTATAACCTGTTGCATGCTATTTGTATACCTTTTTAGGCTAGAAAATATACACCTGTGAGCTTTAAAGAAAGCACAACCTAATTTCCATAAGAAATCATTACTGGGTTGCTTATCCGTACAAGACTTGCTGAACACCACTAATTGCGTACTTATGTGGCGTCTACTAATGACCTACAATAGCCGGAAATTGTTGTAAGGACATGTCTTGATTACTATTCAAGCACTTCAACAATAACAGAAGAGTATAAAAAGGGTGCAAAATTATGATGTGCAAATTACGTTACAACACAGTTGCAAGCGACAGGAAAATAATAACTTTTACTAGATAACTTAATACAAGCAAAGCTACAGAGCGCTCGCAACAACTCAGAAGCCTCAATGTCATAAAAACATATAATTTAAAATTATAATTATTTTTGAAATATATACATATTTATGACCGAATGAGACAACAAAGTAACAAAGCAAAAAAACTTTCAATTCTTTTAGGGTCCTTGTTAAGGTGTAGAATCGATTTTAGCTCAAGGCAAAATACACAAATCAGCGCTTGAGTGAACAATTTTATAGGGATGCAAGCCCATATCGTTTTTGAAAATCCATCAGGTGCTTGAAAATCTTTAGGCAGGTATAAGAGAAATGGCAAGAGAGCTCGACACCTCTCGCGAGTTCGTTCCAATGATTTTGGTGGATATTTTGGGTATGAAACGTCGAGCAAGACGACCGCTTTCAAGTCATTGATGAATAATTAAATATTTTACGTTATATTTATAATTTCCGGGTGCCTTTTTTTCACCACGTATCTATATTTCATGACAAAAGCAAATGTCTTTAAAAAGCCGTAATTTTCGTCCGAATCCGATCAAACTTAAAATGGAATTAAAGCATTCAGAAAAAGTTATGACCTAACCGCCTTAAGTATTTGCCAATAACCAACAAAATGATTTCCAATAAATTATTTGCTCACACACACTTAACATACATATTTAAGATTTACGCAAAGCCACATTTAAAATCGAGAAAGAGAAAAAATATTTGAAAATACATAACAAATAAAATGCCGCGAGGAACGACCTTCGGCTTAAGCCTAAGCATCACTTAACAGCACATAAGGCAACATGGAATAAGAAGTTCACTCTTTGTTTTAATACATTCTTTTGATTGTTGCTTTTGTTTTTATGTTTCTGCCAGCATGCGGTAATAATCACTTCAGAGAAAATGGCAAGGAGTAGCTGCGGAGGCAATACTTTTTATACCCTGAACAGGGGGTAATAGTTTGTCACGATTATTGCAATACCCAGAGGGAAATGTCGGAGATTCTATAAATGCTGAGCATGACGAGCTGAGTCGACTTGACTAGGTCTGTTTGTCTCTTTATCTCTATATTTTCAAACTTGTTCCTCACTTTTTGCGATATCGATCTGAAATTTTGCACATATTCTCCTTTCGCTTAGTAGCGGCTTATTTCTCGGAACCGCCGTTATCGGACTTATAGCATATAACTGTCATACAAAGCAAATTCTTGTATGTAAAATTTTTCATTTGTCGAGATATTTTCACGAAATTTTGCATGATATATGTATTATCGAAGGCAAAGATACAATCACCCACAGAATTCATAAGTTAGGTCAACTATAGCACATAGCTGCCATACAAAGTTACCGATCAAAACCAAATTCTTGTATGGAAACTTTCATATTTGTACAGGGTATTACAGCTTTGGCGCAAGCGAAGTTAATGATTTTTTTTTTGTTTTTGTGATTTATTTTGCGCTGATTTATGACCACAGCCAAACTTGAAGTGAATTATGATATCAGCGCAAAGGTATCATAAATTCTGCACACATAATAATTAGAATCGAAGAAACGCTGCAAGCATTTGTAGATATTGCTACGCATATTATTTTTATTAATCTTCATTTCTTTATTATTAATATTTTTTTTTTTGTGCATTTTAAATGCATTTCTGAATTATAACAGATTTTATATTGTATATTTTGAAATTAACAGCTGTTGTGGAACTAGAATTACGTCTTCTGTGTACATGTGAAAATATTAGCGTTGCCATATTTTATACGCATATGTGGAATGCAAAATGATTTTAAATTTTACACAAACATACAAATGGGCACAGTGTACACAAACGACTTGCAGCCAGCTTCACGAATATTTTGAAGACGGCAGCCACAAACAAACAGCTGATTTCATATACGTATATACAGCATATCCATATAAACAATAGTTTGGCATTCGGCATATGTAATTGATAGACATAAGCTGTTTGTTTACACTAAAAATGAACAATCCAGAAAATATAGTTAATTTGGTGACAACAATTGCTAAAATTGCGCATATAGTAAATACGACTAATGAGTTGTACAAGAAGCTACAGGAAAGCAACAAAGGGTTGAACAAAAAGCTACAGGGAAGCAACAGACGGTTCAACAAGGAGCTACATGGAAGCAACAGAGGGTTGAACAAGGAGCTACATGTAAGCAACAGTAAGAGGAATGTGCGTCCGGTTAACTTTACACACCAAGCAGAAGATTTCTTTGAAAGCGATGTTGAGCAGCTAAAAGAATACGATGAGGATTTTTTTAAAGCTGCTCCTTTGAATGCTGCTAGCTTCAGTTTATTATTATCACGATTAAGAAAACAAATGGTGCGATGGTCCACAGGGAAAGCAATTGCGCCCGAGAAGCGTTTGGCAATAACATTAATGTAAGTGAAAGTAAATAATTATTATACTGATGTGCAAAAGCGTTTAACAATTTCAGGTTTTTGGCAGAAGGATGTCATTTTCATGTGATTTCACAGGCATACAGCCTTGGACTTACAACGATACGAAAACTCGTATATGACACATGTGACGCTATTTGGGAAGAATTACATTTTGACTATTTGTCACCTCCAAACGTAAGCGAAATTAAAGACATTGCAGAAAAGTTTTATGTAAAGACTGGCATGCCAAATTGCATGGGAGCTATAAATGCAAAGCACATTCATATAACAAGGCCGAAACAAGGCGGATCTTTGTACTACAATTTCAAAAAAAGTTTTAGCATTGCCTTAGTGGCAGTGTGTGATGCTGATTACATATTCAGACATGTAGACGTCGGGGCGGAAGGAAGCCGAAGTGATGGTGGAATACTTGCGCGCAGTGCCTTTGGCAAAAAATTGCTGGATGGCAGTCTAGAAGTTCCAAGTGACACAAACTTACCGGGTACATCGACTAGCTTTCCGTATTATTACGTCGGGGACGGTACGTATCCACTGAAACCAAATTTAATGCGACCATTTCCCGGCCGCAAGTTACCAGAAGATAAAGACAAATATAATAGAGCATTGTCTAAAGCGCGAGAGCACATAGAAAACGCTTTCGGTATTTTGACTACTCGCTGGAGAGTGCTGCAGACGACAATACATGCTAGCCCAGAAAATACAGTGAAAATTGTTTTAGCTACAATTTTACTTCATAACTTTTTAATGTTACACAATGACACAGACTACTTCACACTTGAACTCGTTGACCACACAGTCGGCAATCAAGAAATAAACGGCCGTTGGCGAGAAGATGCTAATTTCCTTAAAACGTTTCAACTAGGAATTTCTAATCGCTCATCGACAAACTCATTTCAGTTGCGTGAAAAACTAAAAGAATTTATTTCAAGTAATGCTGCGTAATATTGATAATTTTTATATAATATTACATTTGTCATTAAAGCACGAAGCTTATTTTACATTACAAAAAAAAGTTGTTTAATTCAAAAAGATCAGGCTTACATTGATTATTAACTACTTAAAAGTAACTTACTCTATTTGCATATCTTCATATTTTCATAAACTTCAAAAATTAAATGCGATGTCCTGCTTTTGTGGTTGACCTTACACGTTTTATAGGAAGCACGGTGGCTCTTATTTCTTTTTCGAACTCTAAATCTATTAAAGAATTAAATATTAGAATTGGTTTTATTTTATATAGAGTTTACCTTACCTTACAACCACGTGGATGCATCAATTTCTTTTCAACCATCATCTTTTAAGTTTTTTTTTTTTTAAATGATGGTGAGATAAATCGTACATAAGTGGACGGTTATGTACTTTTTCGTTCAACACTTCAGCTAAATCCATTGTTTAGCATTGTAACATTTCATTTGTTAACAAAACCGAATTTAACAATGAAACGTAAAAATCTAATAAAAAAAATCACAGTGCAAATAAATTAACGCGATTTGTTTTTTAAAAAACAAATAACAGAGATACAAAAACCAGCTTCTTTAACAATTTAAATACGGCTGCGACACATCAAGCAGCTGATGTACACAACTTTGTTGTTGCCAAACTAAAACTATTCAATTAAATACATTTAAATATGTTGTTCAAAATTAATTTTTTTATGCAAAATATAGTTAAGTACTATAGGACGATTGATTTCTTCGTTTATACTTGATATGCGCACTCACAATAACACACGGCTAACTACACTTTGACCCTGTATTTCTTCCCTTCCAAATAAGCATTTAAATAACAACGATAGCAAGAATTAAGACTTACCGATCTAAACGAGGTTATACATATCTCCGAAAGTGCACCTTTGCCGGATAATATCCGGGTAAATTTTAGTAACGTACAAACGGCTTTTGTGGGAATTGAACAACAACGCTAGCACTTCTTCATTGCTTAAACGTTTTGTAAAATAATCACTACACTTAACTTCACTACAGCACACACTTAATTTGGCATTAATTAATTATATTTTTTACACTTTTAACTTTATGCTCAAATTTGCAGTTTCTTCTTAATTTTCATATTCGCGGCAACTGTCAAATGCTAGAAATGGCGGCGGAAGCTTGACAACACAGTATAGCATTTTTTTACGTGCTCTTGCTTAGTTTGTGCACCACCCTGTGGCAAGTGTGGAGTGAATATAACAGAAGGGTATACAAATGCTTAATGTATTTATTCTTTTTTTCATTTTTTATGTCCTTTTCATATTTGTTCTGTAATTTTTACTTTATTTTAATAACTTCAAAAAAGAAGAAAAATTAATTTTGAAAAACCTTAATAAAATATCTTGAGTGTTGTCAAACTTTCGCAATTGTTGTGAACAGCTGTATGTTGACATTACTATTGAAGAAGTAAATTCAAATTTGGTTTTCAAGTGTTTTGGTAACATTTAGTTAATTTTAAATTTAAAATCCTGAGAACAATCTTTAGAACGTGGATAAATCAGATAATAAACCTTTACCCAAATGGCCGCCAAATATCAACAGTAGATGCCTTCCAAGAAACGTAGTCGACCTGAACGTCAAGCTATTTAATGTTATGCTCATACTCTACAATTTTAAGTTATTCCCCGCAATATTAAACAGTTATACCGCCCACGTACCTTATATATTTTCCGTTAAAAAAATATAATTCCTAACCGAGTTAAAAGTGAAATTTTCACTTAATGTGAACTTTGGCTTTATTTTTTATTAATTCATGGTTTATGCAAGATATAATTTGATTACAAATTTATCATGCAATAATCTAAAACTACATATGGCAAGAGTTGTAAGCATAAAATAAAATGAAATATATTGACAACTATGAGGTTTGACCAGAGAACGTACTCCTGCCGAGTCAAAAGTGGTAAAATCCACTAATAGAAAATTCATGGCTTTTGACAGTTTACATGCTTGTCCGTAGTTGGACCTTCCCTATAAATGTACGTTCTCTGGTTTGACTAGCTGATTTTCTGTTTGCAAACAAGCACAGGAGCTAGACCATATTTGATAGACGTCAAAAAAAATATAAACAAAGAAAAATAGTGAATAATTCATACACAGTTAAAAGTGATAATAAATGCTTTGGTGATAAGCTAACTTAAAAAGAACTTAAATTATTGCTTGTTTAAGCAAGCTTTTGGCAAAAATATCTTTGGATTGCTCTTTTGGTGTTACTGGTAAAGAAAAGTGCAAAGGAAGTATGGGAAAAATTGCTAAAAAAATTACAAATTCATATGGGAAACTTAAATACAGTCAATTCGTAGCTTTAGTGTTGACTTGCAGTGCACTTATAGATAATGCTAAATGTTATGGCACATTCTAAAGCGATAAATAATATAAAAAAAAAGCAGCCATTTCATACGCTGCACCTTCACTTGTGCTTCATATACATGGTGACTATTTTGTCCAATATATTCTCCACGGACTGTTGTTCTTGACGAAATGTCTCCATCGCCTTTGCCGGCACAATCCAGTTGAGGAATTCTTCAACATTTCGGCGCATACGTTCGATAGCCGACAGTGACTGATCTTCGCACGCTTTGCGGTTGGCTAGCTTTAGCGATGCGACGACAACATTGTCGATCAGCCGCTTCTCGTAGCCCAATTTCTGCAGCTTTTGCTGTGATGAGATTTTCTTCAGCAGCAATGCCATAAGGAAGCGTAGGTGTGACAGCGTTTGCGAGTCATTATTTTTGGCATTCTCCTCCTCCACATCGACTTTGCAGCTGTCACAGTTTTGCATATGTGACTGAAGTTCCGCTTTGATTTTGAAGAACTGGTGGCAGCCTTCGCACATATAGGGATTGGTTTGTTTGTGGATCTTCTTCATATGTGTCTTGAGGTGAGCTAATTGCGAGAAAGCAACCACGTCCGTACAAATCAGGCATTGGAATGGTTTCTCGCCGGTGTGCTTGCGTATGTGTAGCTTAAGAACGCTGGAGTAGGCATAAGTTTGCCAGCAAATCTGTAAAAAGAAAGATAGATAAGTAAATAAATTTTGATTTAATACTGAACTGGATATTTTAAGTTTGCCACGAAGTTTGTAACACCCAGCAGGAAACTTCGGAAGCTCTTTGTTGTTGTGGTTGTTTTAACGGTTATAACCGTTTGGGTGGTAAGGGTCATTTGCGTTGTCGTCGAGATCATCTAACGGGAGGCACAGGAAACTGTTTCGACGGAGTCGGACCAAAGGGAAGAGGGTGTTAGATGAGTAGGGTTAGTAGGGCATGCAAAGAGGTGGCCAGTATCATGCGAGGACTCGTTGCATGCAGGACATACATTGGGTATGTCTGGGTCAATTCTGGATAAGTAGGAGTTTAACCTGCTACAATATCCAGAACGAAGTTGCGCTAGGGTCACTCACTATTCTCGCGGCAATTGGAGCTCTTCGTCTGCAATAGGTGGTGGTTTGACTCCAAGAACGCCATTCACGGGAAGGGAGTCGGTGAAGGTGTTGATGGCTCCACTGTGGATGGCGGTCAGTACCTGTCGAAAGTCAGTTGAGTCCGAAGTACGGTCGGCGTACTGTACGACGTCGTCGACGTAGTCAAGGAATGACCTTTTGATGCTCCTGAGAGGCGGTTCCGCTCCAAGCAGATGGCTGCAAGGGTGATTCCTTCGGAAACATCCAGCAGAAACTGTTTGGAGAGGAGTTCATTATGTTCCTTTACAGGAAGCATAAGCGTCTCGCTGTGGAGGTGTTCAATGGGAGACATCAAAAGCATCCCGTCGTCTAATTATGTTGCGGCTCCGTACTTTGGCAATAAACGCGTTCGTGTGTTCCCACAACAGCCGGTTCTACGGTACCGGTATTGTCCCGGATTTTAGGGTGCAAACGTGCTTCTTATTTTTAACTACGTTTAAAGACGACATTGTACTCACCCTACACTGATACGGGCGCTCACCAGTATGCATACGCATGTGCACATTGTACTGTGACTTCTGCATGAAATACGACTTGCACACCTCGCAAACATGTGTCTTCACATTCGTGTGGGTTTTCATGTGCTTGGCCAGTGCGTCATCTTCGATGGTCTCCTTACAGATCTCACAATCGAACTGGCCCAGCTTGTAGTGTAGCTTGTTGATGTGTGCCTTGAGCACCGGTTCATTTGGAAAGTGCTCCTTACAGATCTCACAATAGTGCTCGGGACCATTTTCATGACGATCCATGTGTGCGCGCAAATTGGAGGGTGTGGAGAAGGCGGTGGAGCATTTCTCACATATATACTGCTTGGTGCTGTCCTTATGATGGCTAATCACGTGCTGTTTCAACTAAATGTAGATAAATAAGGAAAGCAAAAAGCAATTAATAATTAATGATAATATCCGAAAATTGCTTGAGACAAGCACTGGCACTTACATGACCACCGCGCGCAAAGCGTTTTTCACACACCGGGCAAGCGTACGGTTTTTCGCCCGAGTGCAGACGCATGTGCAGCCGCAAACGCTCCTTCACCGCAAACATTTTCGGGCATTGCGCGCAAGCGAACTGCCGTTGATTTGTGTGCGCGCAATTGATGTGATTCCTGAGATTGACCGCCTGCCGATAGCAGTTGCCGCATAGCTCGCACTTATATGGGCGCTCATCCGAGTGTATGAGCATGTGACGACGCAAATCGTTATTGCCACGAAATTGCTTCGAACAAATGTGACAAACGTGCACCTTACGCATAAACACTTTGCCCGAGCGCTTATTCGCTGCTGGCGTCAGTGCCGCCTCAGCTGTCGAGGCTGCATCGCCAAGCAATTGTGCCGAATCATTGCAGTCATTTGCTGTATGCGTTAGTTCCGATAAATCGCCGGCTGATTGTGTAACATCTGTCTCAGAGAATGCTGAATCCGTCACTGAAATCGAGTTTTCTGAAACTGTCGTTAGGATAATAACGGATTTATCTGCTGTATCCTCGGCATTAATCGCGTCGTGCGCGGCTTCAGCTGCCGGTATGACAATAAAGGCTGCGTTGACAGCCGCTGCGGCTAAATTGGCTGCGGTTAAATCGGCTGCTGCTGCTAATTCCTTGCCGGTAGTTTTTTCTGCGTTTGTGTTTTCAGCCTCTGCTGTTTCGCCGATTTCAAACGCTGCTGTCTTGTCTGCCTTCTCAGCACGCACCGATGGTCTTGCCGCGTCCTGTAAGTGTTCTATTGCCGGCGTTGCATTACCTGCATTACTTCCACAAGCTGTGTGATCTGCTGCATCACTTTCGCAAGCTTTCAAATCTGCTGCTTCACTAGTTTTTTGTTTCTTTGCCACTGTTGAACTGGTGTCTTTGCTTTGTCTTCGTCCTCGCTTCGTTGCTTTTGCGTTAGTAATGCGTCGACGTGCTTGTTTTTTCTTTGGCGCGGCCTGCGCGTCCTCCTCGTCAGCGCCGTCGTGCACTGTGCGCGCCTCGGGTGGCGATGAAAGCGAAATACCGCTATCGGTTTGAACGCTGACACCATCTTCTTTGGAGAGCAAGCGGCGTCTGCGCACCATTTTTTGATTGATTTTTGAGAGAATTTAGAAATTTAGGATTTTTTTTTTCAAAAATTATTTTTTGAGTGCATTTAAATTTTTAAAAGTTTTTTAAATTTTTTTTTATTATTTGTAATTTTCTTAAAGTTTTTTTAATTTTTTGTAAATTTTCTTAATTAAAACTTTTTTTAAATTAATTTTTTTAATTACATTTTTTGTAGCTCTTTAAAGCACCGTCACCAGAAGCATAAGCTATACTCTATCTTCTCTTCACTCCTTTATATGTCATTTATAGTTAGATTGAAGTCTTTATAATTACAACTCAAGCATTATGGCATTTAGGGTTTACTATAATTATGCATTGGGTTAAATCTTCTCAAGCGCCGTCACTGCAGTTATTTTGTTAGTTAATTATTTTAAATATTTCCTTCGATTTAAATTTAATACACACTTCCGTACAGTCCTTAATTTTACAAAACCAACACCAAAAATTCACAAATATTGTGTAATGTTTATGCTTGCATGCCTTTAAATATATATTTATATAAGTTTATACACATAGTTCCTTAGTTGCCTGCGACAATTGTATTGCTCTACTGCCCTCTGAAAACTTTTCAAACTTTTTGCGGGCAATTTTTTGTTTCATTGCTCCATATATGGAGGGTGTTTTGTTGATTAGCGTACTTTTTTAATATAATTACTATTTTTCGGCACGAAATTGCTGTAAAGAGAGTGCAAGAGCGCAAGAGAGAGAGTGTGTGTGTGAGAGAAAGAAAGAAAAACATTGTAATTTATACTTTTTGTTCAAATATTTTACATTTGTATGTACACATATACATACACTCATCCATACATACATTCATGCATAAGCTATTATGAATAAATGCTTGTGCATGTCAAATAGCGGGGTGGCGCACAGTTAGCAGGCGACTAACTAGCGCTTCGAATTGATATTGAAATCAGAACAAAAACCGCAAGTTTTTTTGTTGGTTTGTCGCTATGCAATGAATGTTTGTTTAACGCCTGTGACGCTGAATTAATTTATTTTGTGCATATTAAAATTTGTAGTGGAGCACAGCGAGGCAGCAACAACAGCAACGGTAGTGACAGTAGCAACAACAACAGTAATGGTAGGGAAGAAAACAAAAACAACGACAGTAGTAAGCACAACACCAACACTAGTAACAACAACAGCACTAGCAACAACGATAACAGCAACACTAATAACGACAGCAGCAACAGCACTAACAACAATACAAACGACAACAACAATATTATCAACAAACCCAGTAGCAATTACAAAAACAGCAACAACAATAACAAAATCACAACAGCAAAAATAAAATAAGAACAACGAAATCTGCGACAGAAACAACAACTACAAAATCACAACAGCAAAAAAACAACAACACAATTACAACAGCAAAAATAAAACAACAACAACGAAATCAGCGGCAGCAACAACAAGATCAACAACAACAAACAAACGACATTAAAATTAAAAAAAATAAAACAACACAGAGCCTGACCACACCAAACCATACGCCCGATAATGATGAGTGAACACTCAGCGGAATGATGAACTGAACTCAACTGAACTGAAAGCAACTGAATTGCTGAATTAACAATATACATATGAGCGTACAGCTGTATATATGCCTATAAATATATTAATATATATCTGTACATATGTATGTTTATACATATGTATTTTAGTATGTGTGCGCATATGTTTCGCAGCGCTGTTAGGTGAGGCGACAGCGACAGGCGGCGCGGGCAATTGGATTGATATGAATTAGAAAACGAGAGCGTGGCAAGGCAAGGAGCGGTGGGATCCGTTAAAACGGCAACAATAATGCAAAGTGAAGTACAATCCATCAAAACAACAACAACATAGGAAAGTAAAGTATAAAAATATGAAAAAAATACAAAAAAAAAATATAAAAAAAAATTACA
>NW_017535185.1:2288216-2306608 GCF_001853355.1 Bactrocera latifrons
AAAAAAAAATACAAATGTATAATATAAATTCAAAAATATGTAAAGAAAAATACAAAAAAAAAAGAAACAACCATTTTTTTTAATAATGCAATAACAACAACGTAGCATACAAACAAAGCATTAATAACAATTAAAGCACAAAGCAGCTGTGTCAACAATTGAAACATTTCGTTGTGCTGACGTTGAACTTTAAAACTTCTGTTCCACGAAAAACTAAACTGAAACACAGCTAAAAACAGAAATTCTATGAAAAAAATAACAAAACAAAAATATTAAAAAAAAAGTTATAATAAAAACTGAACAAATCAAACCGCATGTGGTAACACATTGCCAGCTAACAAAAATAAAAAAAACTTCACAAACACAGCAAAAAGCCAACTGCAGCAGCAGAGATGCGGTTGATAAGCGCAGCGCTCGCTCACATGCATTTGAAGTTCGTTTTCGAAGTCTTCTGTTTGCACTTGGCAAACGCGCGAGCGAAGACGATACACGCTGACAAACGAACGCGTTGAAGTGTATGACTAAACAAGCATGTGTGCATTTCCAGACAATTTACAAAACAATTAAACAAATATTGGCACTTAGGATAACACTACTTGCAAACTATACAAATAAATAACAAATAACTATATATATGTATGTGTGTGTGTGCTATGTTGTGAAAAGCTAAGGTATGCGACACAACTGATAAGCGAAAGGTTAAGCAAACGTCGACTGACTGATAGCAAGCGAGCGCTAGAACACGCTTAAAACGACAACGTAGAAGTAGACAATGCAGACGATATCAAAATGAGAGCGTAAACAGCAAACGCACACACACAAATGTACTACAAAGCATACAATTGAAAATAGATATATAAAAGCGTAGCAGCCTAATAAAGACATGCTGTTTTTAGACAGATACTACAAATACGTCCATGTATGTTTGTATGTATGAGTGCGCGCGATAAGATAAGGCGCACAAGTGAAACACTGCACAGATACTGACACTATACAAGCATTATCATTGTGATTTTATGGAATAATTTTATAGAAAACAACCAAACCGTTAACTTCGGCTGCATCGAAGCAATAGTACCCTTCACAATTACAATTTGTATAGCATAAAAGGGTATAAAAAGATCTGTATCTTAATTTTTATCGTTCAGTTTGTATGGCAGCTAAGACATATTCTTAGTTGTCTGATCTGAATGATTTATACGGTGATGATAACGCTGTCTTCGATAACAATATATGACAACTTTCGTGAAGATAACTTTTCATTTAAAAAAGTTTTCCTTACAAGCACTTGATTTTCATCGGTCAGTTTATAAGAGAGCTATATGCTACAGTTGTCCGATCTGAACAATATGTTGAGATATTGTAAGGATGCTTTCGATAAAAATCTGTGCCAAGTTTTGTGGGGATAACTTGTCAAATTAAAAAATTTTCCATACAAGCACTTGATTTTCATCGGTCAGTTTATAAGACAGGTATATGCTATAGTGGTCCGATCTGAAAAATTTCTTTGGAGATTGTAGCGCCACCTAGGATAATAATATATGACAAATTTCGTGAAAATAACTTCTCAATCCAAAAAGTTTTCCATACAAGCACTTGATTTTGATCGTACAGTTTGTATGGCAGCTATATGCTATAGTTGTCCGATAGTGGCGGTTCTGACAAATGATCAGCTTCTTTATGAGAAAAGGGTATAAGCAAAATTTCAGATCGGTATCTCAAAAACTGTGGGACTAGCGCGTATGTATACAGACGGTAGATAGAGATACCATCGTTGTAAGTAAAAAAAAATTAATAATATAAAAAAAAAGCTCTGTCACAAAAATTAAGGAAAATTATAATCAACACATTACTGACACACTAAGGAGTTTGACTGTTCTATACATTTTTAATACGTCAATCATTCGACATAACCTCGGAGGCCGGTAATTTGTTTGTTTGTAACGGCTACTATATTGGATCTGCTATTTTATTATTTTTTCCTTCGTCCAATAAAAAATAATATTATACTTTCAAAAAAAGAAAAATTATTTTAATTTATTTTATGTAGTCTATTATTTTAATTTTTTTTTTATGTCGGTGAATACACCTAAAAGCAGACATTTATCTTTTTTATTTGAGTTAAAATCCCCCAAACGAAATTATTACATATTCCTTCCTTTAATCTTTAGTACACACACACACAAACATACATACATACATTTTAATGATTTTCATTTTCATTACAATTTAATGACTGAAAGTAGTTTGAGAGCCGAAAACAGCTTTAAAACGAACAATGCAACAACTTTCTTGCTACAAAAACAATTGCGGTCGATCAATAAAAAACCAATTTGATGTTATTGCTTGACAGTTGTGTCATTGAGCCTACGAAAAAAACAACAAAAAAGTACGCAATTGTAACGGTAGCCGAATGCACTTCCAGCTTCTCTTCTTGCCAATTGCATTTCGATGCTTAATTACCTGTTTGCGCACACACGAGCAATTAGGCAGCCGAAAGCAACAGCTGAAATCAGAACCGGAACGAGCGTTTAATTGTTTGCACACGCGTTTTGGCGAGCGAGATGATCAAAGGCCGAGCGCGGCTCAAGCTTCCGAAATAAACTTAAACGTGCTACAATCAGACGCAGCATTTGTCAACTGCTGTCAGAATTAAGCGAAAACCGCAGAATAAGGCGAGTGCCAGCTGCGAGGTGAACGCAGTGAATGCTCAGTGTATGTATGTATGTGTGTAAGAAAAGTGGGTTGCAGTGGGGGTAGTCGCCGAGTGACAACGGCAAACGCTGATTGTTTCAACTTTTTTCGATGAAATCGCTACAACAACAACGAAAGTAACAGCAAACGACAGGAAGAACGTAAAACTTCATAAATACAAAAGATTCCTGACAGGAACTTGATCGGTCACTTTGTACGGCAGTTATATGCTATAATAACTCGATCGGTACAATTTCTTTAGAGATTATAGCATTGTCTGAGAAAATAACTCATGTCAAATTTCGTGACGATATCTCCCCAACTAAAAAAATTTTCCATACAAGCACTTGTTTCCGATCGTTCAGTTTGTATGACAGCTATATGCTATAGTAGTCTGATATCGGTGGTTCTGACCCATGCGAAGCCTCTTGGAAAGAAAGGAACGTATGCAAAATCTCAAAAACGAAGGGACTAGTTCGCCTTCTGCGTGTTACAAACTTCGTTGAAAACTTATTGGACGTTGGTCAGGGTAAAACAATGTTACGACGAAAGCCAAAAAAAAAAAAAATACCGCGAGTGTAAAATTAGAATTTCAATGCGCGCCAACAAAAATCAAATGAAATCTGAATTACACACGCACGAGCGGATACATACAAACTGAGATGGCAGATGACTTACGTTTTAGAATATTTAACACAGTGCACAAAAACAAAATTAAATTACAAATCAGCGAACAAACGAACGGTGCGCGAAAACCAACTGAAATGGACTGAGTGGAAAACAGATTTTTCAAGAACACCGAACGCTATGCCGACAACTCGTCGGAGCTCGAGCCGTTGAGGAAAATTTAACAGCAAAAAAAAAAAAAAACACAAAAAAAACAAAAAACAAAAAAAAAACTAAAACATATAAAAGTGTAAATATAACAAATGTCATAGAACGTATGACAAATAAAAAGGAGAGCACCAATACATGCATAACACCAACAACAACAACAACAGCAAGAGCATTAACAAGCTCCACGCCAAAGCAATTGCAGTTGCTTGCCGAGTGGGAATCGGAAAACATTACAAAGTCAATGCGATTATGCATATGTACATTGTATATGTGAAGGTGTGTGCGTGCCTGCGCTCGAGCTACGCTAGGAAGCCGTTGGCAGCGCGGTGTTGCGGGGCGACGTACCATTTTGCTGATAAAAACCAAATTCAACGCGAAAAACAACAAAGAATCCACACATTGAAGTAAAATTGAAAATGGAAAAATATGGTTAGCGGAGAAATGTTATTCACACACACACACGCATGCATTCGTTTATGCATATGGTCGGCAGATGTTGCGTCGACTTCTGCTCGGGCAATGGCAGCACCGTGTGGCAACGTTCACGGGAGTCACAACTCGTCGAAAGAATACACTGGACAGCGATTAGACAAATAAGGGATGTCATGTTGAAATAAAGGTGCGAATGGACAAATTAAGGAGAAGTCATGAATTAAATAAGTTTCAGAAAAATTATTTCAAAACTTCGTTTGCAGCGAAAGTTTTCCATACAAGAACTTGATTTTAATCGTTCAGTTTGTGTGGCAGCTATATGCTATAGTGGTCCGATCTGAACCATTTCTACACATATTGTACTGTTGCTTTGGAAAATTATATATCTCAATTTTCTTGGAGATACCTTGGCAAATAAAAAAGTTTTCCATACAAGAACTTGATTTTAATCGTTCAGTTTGTATGGCAGCTATATGCTATAGTGGTCCGATCTGAACCATTTCTACACATATTGTATTGTTGCTTTGGAAAATTATATATCTCAAATTTCGTGAAGATATCTTGTTAAATAAAAAAGTTTTCAATAAAAGAACTTGATTTTAATCGCTCAGTTTGTATGGCAGCTATATACTATAGTGGTCCGATCTGAACAATTTCTGCAAAGATTGCAGTGTTACATTGGAAAATAATACATCTCATTTTTCATGAATAGACCTTGGCAAATAAAAAAGTTTTCCATACAATTACTTGATTTAAATCGTTCAGTTTGTATGGCAGATATATGATATAGATCTCAAAAATTTCTACAGAGATTGTACTATTGCTTCAAAAATAATCCCTCTCAAGTTTGAGAAAGATATCTTAACAAATAAAATACAAGAACTTGATTTTAATCGAACTTCGAAAACAACTCTATAAGATTTAGAATGCCAAAGTACTCAAAAAGGTTTCGTGGCCTTTCATATATGATCGCATATTCAGATAAAGTTCAATAACTCACTAAATCTAGTTTTTAGCAAGTTTGCTACAAAAACGACACACTGTAAACTCTTTGATGCCGTCAAAATTGCTGGTGGGGGTGTTGAAATTAAGCAATCATTATGAAAATAACAACAACATTATACTAATAGCCACTCAACAAGAGCATGCAGCAATTATGCGACGCGTTGCTGCAACGCACCATCGGCTTAGCAGACGGAAAGCAGACTATTGGAAACCGGAGGCACCAGGGAACGACGCTTAACGGCAAACAAAAATTTTTTGGTGCATGTGGCGTATGACTGTGTGTATGCATGTATACATGCATATATGTAAATTGACCTCTGTCGGTCGGTCTGCTCAATAATATGCAACTAATCAACGAAGCGTCAAAACATTTCACATAGCAGCGCACTCCACGAGACGAAATGTGTTCTTAGAAGCGACTGCGATTGCCAAAGTACAATTAGACTGCACACACATCCACATTTACTTCATATTGATGCATTGCATGCTTCATTGGCTCCTCACCCAGTTTAACTGCCACTTCGTTGCGGTAATTTACGGGAAACGCGCGAATGTGAGCATTAACATTTCGCTCGGCCGTTCGTCGACAATAAGCAGCTGGCCTTACCTCGTTGCTCGACGGGAACTGTTTACGTCTGCTCACGCCGAGCGTCGTCCCTCGAACCGAAACAGAATCAGAAATTTATGGGTATGCATTCGCCAAAGCGAAAAGCTTTATTGAAACGATTTGGCCCCCTCTTACATGGGCCGCTATATAAATGGTCGCGATTGGAAAATGCGCTGATGGCGTGAAATGCAAGCGGTGAAATATGATGCACTCGCGTCTTTACGACTTGTGCCACTGAACTTTGAATTGTGGTCGGCTACTGTTTTGCAGCTGCTTTGGAAGATTTGAGAATTACGCTGAAATGTTGTTTTTTTCTTTTTTTTTGAAACGCCTGCTTTGACTTCACCTTTTGTTTTGGAGAAGCTGTTGTTTGCGTTTTTATACTAATAATCTTTGGTTCGAAGATTTTAAGTGCTAGAAGGTGAAATTAGTGCCTTATTTTAAGGGATATCAGGCTAATTTCTTTCGAACTAGGCACGATTGACCCAAAAACAAAATAAAGGAAGAAAAAAGTTAACCTAAAACAAAATATATTTCATACATGAACGTCATTTTGATGGGTCAGTTTGTATGGCAGCTATAAGCTATAGTGGTCCAATATGCACAATTTCTGCAGAGATTGTAGAGTTGCCAGGGACAATAATCTATGCCAAATTTCGTGAAGATATCTTGTGAAATAAAAGTTTTCCATACAAAAACTTCATTTTGATGGGTCAGTTTGTATGGCAGCTATATCATATAGTGGTTCAATCTGAACAATTTTTGGGAAGATTGTAGAGTTACCGTTTATAAAAGTTCGTGCCGAACTTCGTGAAGATATCTTGTCAAGTAAAAAAGTTTTCCATATAAAAACATGATTTTGAGCGATCAGTTTATATGACAGCTATATGCTATATGTGATCTGATATCGGCAGTTCCGACATATGAGCAGATTCTTGCAGAGATTGGGACGTATGCAATACTTCAGATCGATATCTCAAAAACTACACAAGTAAAGAATGCAACATAACCTCAACCACTGCTTTATACCGCCTTTAAAGCACATACCGCTACTGCCTAGGAACTAATTGTACACTACATTACAGCTTAATGAGCGAACGTGCTCTTTTCAAGAACATAACAAAGCGATGAAACGAATGCAAAACAAAGCAACAAAGAAATGTTTATAAATCGAAAATGCAACAAAAAAGTTTTCTGCAAATCGGGCATGAATTATATCTTGAAAGCGCTAGCGTTTGAAATTCACTGGAAAATCCAGATGATGATATTATTTTAACACGAATTCGGAGCTTTGCGAAATCATTATAAACTACGAAAAAGCTGGAGGCGAAAATTTTTCTAGTTGAGAGGGGAGTAGGGTTTTTAATTTACAGTTATTGACAGTAACAACTGAACGGTTTTTTTTTTTTGCAAGAAAAAATTTTTTTTCTCTTGAAAGCAAAAATTTACAAATTGAAATTTCAAAATCATTATTCTTTATTTCTAAAGAAAAATTATGTGAATTCACTGAATATATGACAGATTTTCGAAAATTACACTTTTTGCAAAATATTTGAAAAATCGGACTATATACTTAAAATATGTACATAAGCATGGAGGCTATAAAGCGAAATTAAAATAAATGCAAATTGAGTTTGTGACACATTGGCGATTGAAGTCTTTAGTTCGTTGCATATGTTGCATATGTACATATATTTGTACATAAGTATGTTGTTTTCGAATACGTGCTATATACATAAACCTTTTATTTTCCAGAATATATGCGCATACTTAAGTAAGTTTCAAAGCGAGGTTAAATATGCTCAAATGTAAAATGCAAAATTTTTCAAATAAGAATGAAACTGAGTTAAAAATGTAAATACATACAAATACATACATACATACATATATTTGCGTACACTTACTTAAACATAAGAGAATCGTTATTTTTATCGACCCGACCGACCCCTTTTGTCGTATGCTGTTTTTGTTTTTTTTTTTTATTGAATTCCAAAGCTTTCTTTATCTTTATTTTATTTTCTTTCTATGCTTACCACCATATTCGCATGAAGCTTTAGGTTTCAACTTTTCCCGTTTAAGTAAATATGCGGTTGAACCGATTTTTGCTGATAAGAAACACAATTAATAACAATAGCAAGCAAAATGAGCAGTTTCGTCAGCAATATAAAATATTTTAACACTGAGACACATACTTTTTGTACTGGTGTCTATCTATACGCTTTAGCGTATGACAATAGAGCTACAGAAAACACATAAAGCTATACCAAGCATTTGTGTATCTGTGTAATTTGATCTTAACGCACCCTTATGGGAGGGTTGGTTCGGCGTTGTCTACAGCAAGGATCAAGGGCAGAGTTTGTTACCCCGTTGAAGTCTTTCGATTGCTTTTAGTACAAATGAAAACTACACAAATTTGAAGGAAAAATAAGAACTGAAGTATAGAAAGCAGAAAATTTCACAAATTGCTTAATTAGAACTCAAATTTAAACCTCACTCATGCCATAATATTGATTTTACAAATATCTATGTACAAAAATAATAGTAAAATCTAATATAATGTATTTCCCATAAATTGTTCACGGCACAGTACCTCTCGAACTAGTATTAGCAATAAATGGCGTTATCAAAACAAATTTATAGCAAAAAAATAATAAACCATCACCATTGTAAAGTTTACCCCTGCACCATATAAGGTTACACATGTACATATGTACCTATGTATATAGACAAAAAGTAATAAAAATTTAAACTAGATATGTAAGTATATTGCTAACTACAACCAATTCCCAGTATCGCAATGGTTATATATCAGCAGTAACTTACCAATGGAAACAGACAAATTAGCAACTTATGAGACTGTGCCAAAAAATGGCGCCTCCCGCGACACAAGAATTACATAGCATTCACTGACTCCAAAGTCTTTTGATAAACTGTATTTTATAAAAAAAAAAACAGCATGCCTTGTACTCCATACTCAGTGGGAATACACAAAGTCAAGAAAGTAATCCAATTTGTATTTGCTATTTACCATTTGGGCGACAAAGGCCCACCTTGACGCACGAATTTTTCACGCTGCTACCGAATTCATATAATGCTAGACCATCATATGCTTTTATACTACAGCTCCTACACCTTATACAAGAGGTTTTCTCAATATTTCTGATATTTGTATTAAATTTTAATTTTCAGAAACCACTATTTTCACATTTTATTTTAATTAGAACTAATTAAAAGAACTTCTGGCTGACGGCGCTCACTCATTTGACGTCGCCTGCTTCATTTGACAGCTCTTGCTATTTGTAAATGGGGATGTGTGCTTGCTTCTCTTTCCGCAATTTTTTTGTTGTTTTGTTCGCCATTTATTCCAATTGCATTGTTGCTGTACTGTGGTTTATGAGAAATTAAAAAAGAAATATGCTCTTTCTCAGAATTGTTGAAAAACACAAACAACAGTCAAATGTCAAATGGCGAAATGCAGTGATGCCAGAGTCTTGAATAAACAAAAGATTTCAATGCAGAAACAAACTTCAAGGCATAAGTAGAATTTAAGCCACATTTCACTTTCTTTTAAACAAAACATTCAATTTTTTGTTTTGTAATAAAATGACTGTTTTCTAAAGTTTTTTTTAAGTATATTTCAAATCAAATTATAGAGATAAAAACATTAAATCTGTACAATAATACATGATCATACTATACTTATATTTAATAGTATAATAAAGCTTAGCAACCAGTAAATTAATGTATATTTGTAAATAATTTGATAACTAAGAACTGTTATTTAGTTTTGGCTTTGATATATTATTTGATTTTTTGGTGATTCAGTTTAGCCATGTGTGTCAAAAGGCGCGCACTTGAATTAAACTCCTTGTCACATACTTCACAATTTAATTTTTCAATTGTATGCATCTCGTTCATATGGATATTCCTTCGTGGACAAGATGAAAATACCTTATCACAATAATTACAACGGTATTCTATTTTGCATTGTTGTTTCAAGTGTTCTACGCGTATGTGTCTAGCAACTGTATGTAAATTATATGATTTCATTTTTTTGCACATTTTGCAATGGAAGGGATTGTGCTCCTCGTGACGCACTAAATGCCAAAGGCTTTGCTTTTCACGAAATGTGGTGAGACATTTTTTGCACTCAACTAAATTGTCCCTTATCGCGTTTACTTTTTCATCCAATTTATTACACCAATCGTGTTCTATTTCTAAATGGTTCTTCCATTCTTTTAAGTTTGCTGCCTTTTTCTTACAAATCGGACACAGGTATCGTATGTGGCATCTTATTGACTCTGAGCGGCGCAACTTTTTTAAAGCAATCTTTTTATGCATTTTCCTAAAGTGAAGTATAAACATGCGACGTGAGGAAAATCTTTCCTCACACAAACGACAACGCAAAAAATTCGGAATCGTCATATGTTGTATGCGATGATTTAACAACATTCCGTATGGAGCATCGGAAATAAATTTCTTTTCACACGAATTGCATTGATAAGATAATTGACCCAGTCGACTTATCACCGTTTTTAAATTGAGTATTGAAATGGAACGAAAATTGTGTACAATATCCGTGTGGGCATGCCATTTTTTTATATTGCCGCAAGAAACACCACATTGTGGACATATGTAGTTTAAGAACGCTTCTAAATTATGTGTGTTTAAATTCGTCTGTTGAGCTGCATCCGTTGATGTCGAAGGTTGATTAGAATCATTTGAATTCTCATCTAAGAGTACGATAAACTTTTTTTCCTTCACATCTTCTTCAGAATTGTTGTCACAACTTTTGTTATATGTACCATTGTCATCACAAATTAAATCATTGTCACTATCATCATCCAGTTCGATGATTTCATTGTATGAATCTAGACGCGATGACTTTTGTATCTCTGCTTCTTTGCGACTTACGTTATTTAACTGAACATCATTGTTCTGTGATACTGCTTGATTAGCGAATTCTTCTACTACTCCATGCGTTGGTTGTATCTCATCAGTTTTGATCACAAATGGTATAACAAAATCGGTTTGAGTGTTTTCCGATACATTTTCCGCATTAGTACATATCTTTCCAAATATTTCACAATCTGATCCACCGTCTTCATCACCGTCATTTTCAGATTCACTTAGAAGTTCGACTACTTCCTCCGGTTCGTACGATACGAGTTCCTGTTTGGGTTCTTCGAAAACTTGGTCCGCCACAGCTCTAAGAGCCCGACCAACAGCAATTATTTGTTCGTCGTCAAATGAAACCACTGGCACATTAGTAGAATCCATTACAGCAGCACATGGGTTCTCAAATTTCAGCAACGCACAGATAACCTCTATTGACTTTAGATCCCTGCGAACAATATAATTTTAATACGGGCTTGTTATCTGATTATTTCTTTATTTACCTTAATTCTTATTCCTCAATGCGTTGTTTCTTTAGTAGATAATCTATATAATTAATCAAAAAAACTAAATGTTTTGCGCTTCGTTATTTCAAGTGTCTCCTGTCAAACAATTGATTTGACAATTGCCATGTAAATACCATTCACAATAGTCAAACTTGTTGATAACAAAATTTTGACTATTTTTAATATTGTCCTACTTTTAAAATAACATCAACAAATCTTATTTCCTTTGTACAGTATTACGATTTATTATTTAAAAACTACTTTATAAATACACAAAAGTATAAAATATCGTCCAAATCACACTAGTAGCTAGAAATCAGAATGCCAACTTTTTCATCAGCAAGTACATTTGCTGGTCAACTTCAAAGCCGTGCAAATTGTTGGCATCACCTTGTAAACGCATTAGCAATCCACCGAAGGATACGTACGCTGAAAGACGGGACGATGCCTCATTATGCGCCTCATCACCTTCAATACGATACACCTTTCCAAACATAACATACTCAAAACTATCGGCACGTGTACCCTCCTGCTCCAACGGATTAAATTCGCCACTGTCAGGGCAGCCGTCCTCGCGCAGTGTTGTAGCCAGCACCAAACGGAATTTGTCTCCCAATTCCATGGGGTAGAGCCAAGAGTTAATATCTAGTATCAAATCCATTTTGAAGGATTCAGATTCACAATGCAGACGCGACACACGATCGAATTTCTTGCCCTCCGGATCCATGTCTTTCACATTGAAAATATCCTCAAATAAAACGCCGGCCATACTTGCTTATGGTTTGGGTTAATTAAACTATTGATGAAAAGTTGTACTAAGACTTTACTCGCCAATTATCTTATATATAGTAGTTATTATTTTATGAAACCTTATTTGTTTTCATAAAGCACGCTTTTGAAAGTTGTAAAATGTTCTTGTTTTTCTTTGGCCCGGCATACTGTCAAAGTTGACATTAGCAGTGTACAGTCGTTGCCTTGCCAGATTAATAGAAAAATGTGGTAAAGGAGGAATTTTTGAGTTGGCAGCGTGTTGAGCAATTTGTGGTATTATGTTAACATGTATATGTATGTATGTTTTTTTTTTAATTTTCTTTAACAGCAAGCATTCGTCGTCTTCAAGTCATCCGTCTGTTTAATATACATAACACTGCAATGTTTTGTTCTCAACAGCAATTCAATTCATGAGTGCACTGAGAACAGCAAATACATTATATTATGTTATGCTATATAACACTGCAATGTTTTGTGCTCCATAGGAAAGCAATTTATGAGTGCATTGAGAGCAGTAAATGCTATTACATTTTACTGTTCAAGCATTGTTATTTAAGAGTAGCATAGCAGGTGCAGAGAGTGTCGCGGCAAAGAAAATTATGTTAATGTTAAGAAGTTGAATAAAATATTTTCCATATTCCTATAACATAATTGTGTACAGCTATGTAATAAAAACAATGTTACACACTGAGAATAACAAATACAATAACATGCATAACATTAACAGAATACAGAAATGTAAAGTAGTAGTCTGTATTGTATGCCTACCGACAAAGGAAATATGTTAGTGACAATGAATGTAATAAAACATTTTACATATTCTTATAACATAGATATGTATATTCTGCGTACTGTTTTACAGCTGTATAATAAAAACAATGTTATAAATTACATTGCCTTACAAGCATCAAAGTGTATGTACATACATTGTATGTATAAATGTTGCTTGTTTGAGTCTTTTGCCTACCTTTGCTATACAAGTTAACCACTTGCATACATTGCTATTAATGATATGAAGCAATGTTAATACTACTGTGTTAACATTGTTTCGTTTCATTGCTTCTTTCATGTTCTGTTGTACGGCAGGTTAATAACATTCGTTGAAATATAGTATATATTTTTGGAAAATATTACAACTTATCAAATGTAATGAATTTTTCTAAGTAGACAAAACATTTGTGACAAATTTGAGAAAAATTCGCACGCTTGCGGTTGGGGTGATCACTTCTTTGTACCCATCCCTCCTGTGTTATAATAATAATTTCTATACAAATTTTAATTTGAAAAAAAAACCAAAGTTAATTGTAAATTATAATTTAAATGTGCTCATTGCGATCCTTTGAACTGTGGCTGAAAGTTTCCAATGCTAGCTCGGCCGATACCGCTTCATTGGTCACACAAACTCATGTACATACTGTGGCATCTAATCATTTCTCCTCTCTTTGATCTACGATTTATACGTTTTACGAGATTGATTATTGTATATCACTTTAACATACATACTTAAAATTCAAACACACACACACACGAAAAGCGGAAAAGTGCTCTGATTCGATAAATTTGCGTTTTCATGCAAACAATTGAATTCTTGGAAGAAAACACTGTATTTCTTCGATTTCGTATTTGCTTTCTTTTTGATTTTTGTTATTATCTAACTTAATATTTGTATACAATGCGCTATTTTAATGTTCCCTCATGATTTTTCTCACCTTGTAAATTTTTCATTGTACGCCAATCCAAAAATCCACTAGAAAATTATGGCAGAAATAAGAAAGCGCTGCAGCGCTCCTGTCTCCTGCGCGGAAGGCAGGAAAACCAATTGATTGTTTACACAAAAGAACCAAATATATAGTCATCACTAACGGCAGGCAGCTAGTTATACGCAGGTGTGTGGGTATGTGTATGTGTAGGTGTGTGTGATCTTTGGAAAGCTAGCAGCATCCAGATCTAGCTAATTCTAGGCGTATACGCTACTTCTTAGCAGAAGTTCGGGGTTTGTGGCGGCAATGCAAGCAGTTATTACACACTCACACATACACATATATACACACACGCCGTTAACGACTGCCTGCATTGAAATAAGCGACAGTCAGTGCTTCTGTTTTATTTCCAAATATCCATCCATTCGAAATCGCTGCTCATTTAATGGCCCCATTTGGTACGACTACCCCTTTTCAGCACACACACACACATACGAGCAGCTACCAGCGCAGTAGTGCTGAAGCCACAGGCGTTGAACTCTAAGTTTTCGTCTAATTCGGCAGCGCGCACAGCGCCGCAATGGCCATTCGATTGTTTGTAGAATGGATTTTTGTTTACATTTTCGCTACTAAAAATAGTTTCCTTTTCTAAACATTCACGTTGCCGTTAGCATTCGTTGCTGTTATAAAGAGAAAGTCAAATTTTTTTTTTTTCGGAAAAAAAGTCAAGACAAGTGAGCCGTCTGTATTCTGATGGGGTTTCAGCGCGAGCACTCTGCATAAATTGGCGGAATACATTTTTTCTCGATAATTAAAACAATTTAGTTGCCAACAACGATTTCAAAATTTTAATTTGTGACATAACCTCAAAGTCGATTTAGCAAATTTAAAGGTTTTTCTCTAATTTCACAACTTTTCCATCGTTATTGTTCTATTAAAATATTCATTGACTAGCTACCTAGTGGATGTCTGACCACGCATCTAGATCTTTAGTACGACCACGTACTCAACGGTGTCCGCTCTGAATGATGTCGTGCTTCTGTAAAAGTTAAGTTATGTTAACCGGCTGTCACACCAGAATATGCGATGTCTTATAAGACCTCAACGCTTTTTGCGAACTTTAAGTGAGGCTTGTTATCTAATTTTGATATTTAATCTAGTCCCTTGAACTGCGAAGCTCACAGATAATTAAGCCAAGTGCTTTGTAAAGTTGGACAGCAACTGAAAAGGTGTTCCAGCGTCTCTATCCCGCCTACTTCCCTGCACTTTTCGCATGTATCGTCGTTACTAATGCCCATCCGGCTCGTGTGTGATGTCTGCAGATTGTGACCTGTCATTAGACTAATAACCCCGTTGCAATCCTTTCGAGATTATGTGAGTATAAAGCTTGCGTACCCTCGGCGTTCCTCGCCTGGTTCCGTTGTGTTAGCGGGTCTAGTATCTTCCGTTTTTCATGTTGAGTTTCAATTGCTAGACGTATAACACTTTTGGCGCTGTTTCTGCAGACGATGATGAACCAAAATGAGTCAGCACTAGGAGCACTTCCGGGAACTGCTCTTCTCAAGATCTTTAGAGTCGTCCGCTTCAGCTAAGAAAATCTAAGAAATTGAACTATGAACTCTCTGAACTCTACGGCGACATGGACATAGTTAAGCGCATTGAAATCCAACGAATGCGCTAGTTAAACCATGTCGTTCGCATGGAAGATGGCATGGTTCCAGCGTAAATTTTCTACGATTCAAGATCCATCCAACGAAAGCAAGGGCGCTCTTACACCCATGGGTATACAACGGAAACAAGAGCGCTCTCACATCCATGATTAGACAACGGCAGCAAGAGCACCCACGCATCCAATGGAAAGAGCAAGTGTAAAGCGGCCTGTCTTTAATTGGAATGTACAATTGGCGTGATTTCGCAAACGATAGAGGCAACTGGCAACCAACTGTTGCAGTTCCAGAGAAGAAAAAATGATGTGGACCGTAATCTCTGATCATTATCTTAGTACCCTTATTATTTGCTTATTGTAGGTAGTAATAAAGATCTTGATCATAAATCAGTCCTGCGGATTAGCAGAAAATTGAATATTTCTCTTTAAATGTCACTGAGCTCCTATTGAGTTGATAGGACTGCAGCGGCTGACATCATTCCTATAAGCAATCTTTCATTCTACCCAAAGAAGTTTAAAAAAATTATATTTTAAGAAGCTTTATCTTTAAGTTAACTACTGCACTAAGGATTCCGCCTACACATCTTTCGCTCACTTCGTCTGCATACCATATTTTAATAGAGTTCAGCATTATCCATAATTTATAAAAAAAAAATGCTTCGCTTGCTACCAAAGTGGCCTCCATTTCCTTCATTTACAGCGCTGCTTGCCACTTTGGCACGCTCGTCATCTTTATTAGTCCTATTTATATATACTATATATCACTTGTATAGGCGAAGACTCCCCTTTTAATATGTTTAATAGCCACAAGCTTTCATTAGTTTTGGAGAAGAAAATATGGGAACCGCTGAAAACCAAGTTCCTTTTAGGAAATAGTCGACTTTATTTATGATCTTGCAACGGCTTCTAGTCTTGTCAAAGGGAACAGAAAAAATAATCTATGTTACTAGTATGTACTCTCTCATAATAAGCAATTGATATACATACATATATTTGATTACGGACGAAAATCTCTAATGAGAGTAACATAGTAAAAGCCAATCGGTGGATCTCTCGGTTTCGACCTTCAACTTCGCTGTTTGAAAAGGGACCGAAAGCATGAGCGTCGGACCGCAAGAATACAAATGGTGTATCCGTCGGTTTCGAGCTTCAATTTCGTTGACCCATTGCGCTCGACCCCTGTTTAAAAAAGCCTTATTTCTCAGTAATATAACAAACTATAACCCTCTCTGTTATTTTCGAGGCTATATTGCTTCCCACCAAAAATATTTAAATTTTTTTTACCCTGAGCAGGGTACGATTAAGCCATGTCCATCTGTTTGTCTATATATATGCGAACTATGCCCAAAGTTTTTGAGGTATCAATTTGAAATTCTGCACATGTCCTTTTTTGACTAAGTCGCTACTTATTTGTTGGATTCGTTCAAATCGGACCACTATAGCATATAGCTGCCCTACAAAGTGATCGATAAAAATTAAACCCTTTTATGGAAAACCTTTCTGTTTGACAAGATATCTTCATGAAATTTAGCAAGGCTTATTGCACAGAGCAATTATATAATACCCCAAAAAATTTTTCAGAACGGGCCACTATAGCACATAGCTACCATACAAACTGACCGATCCAAATCAACTTTTTGTATGAAAAACTTTTTTATTTGATGAGATATCTTTATGAAATTATGCATGAATTACTATACAAAGTAACGGTACAATCTATAAAGAGATGGTTCAGATCGGATCATTATAGCATAAAGCTGCCATACAAACTGAACGCTCAAAATCAAGCTCTTTAGTTGAATTTGTTGTAAAAAAGTTACATACATCTGGAAATATCTATATATCTTGCGATTTCTTACAAGGCTTGCACATAACTACATAAATACACAGCATAATTCCAGCTATTTCAATACTCCAGGTTGCGTGGCACGATCCTGCAAAAACTCCTCTCAATGATCTTCTAATTTTTTTATTTTTTTTATTACACACACAAATATACACACATGACGCTTCCGCTCTCGAGCACACTTGCTCGGCGCTGCGCTCCGCTTGTTTATATATCTTTTTTTAGCGCCCACACCCCAAACTATGTGCGCGCATAAGGCCATCTCACTCGCGCCGCTCACTTTCTATTGGCCAATTGCCGAGAAATGTGTTTTGTTTCGCGGCAACGTAAAAGTTTCAACACTGAAATCGGTGCGTATTTTGAAAAACCGAAAATGTTTGCGGTGGAAATTTCGAAATTTTTTGGAATGTGGGTGCAGTGCGTCGCGGCGCGTTTAAGTGTGCACAACACATGCTCCACTCGGCTAACTAGACTGGCTAGCGAATAGTATTTCTTAGTTTTTTTCAAGTTGTGTGTTCCTGCAAAGTCTAATATTGAATATGCAGTGCTATAGTTATTTATGTTTTTTTTCAAACGGAAGTCGTCGCGCAACGAAAGTATTAAAACGAAAAACTGCAAAATTGGCTCAGCCTCAGGCGTTAAGCGGCTACCAACAATGGCCGTGGCGGCGGCACGATCAGCCGGAAAAGCAGCAGAGTTGAAAATTGTGCACGCATACACACACGCACACAGCTGTGCGCTGTTCATGCCAAAGCACGTCTATTTAAAATTATCCTCCGTCGTCCAAAAGGCAAGCGGCGACAAAGCGACCACTCTGCAGAAATTCAGCATTCAGCTTTCAGAAATTCACGTCAATGTTTCTAAAAATACGCTTTTTTAAATTATTATTTATATTTCTATCCCTAGGTTCCGTTTGCGGCTTTTCAACTTTCGTTTTCTATGCTTTGCTTTTAATACTTTGTTGCCGCGCTGTTTTTTTGGTTTTTTTGTTCGAACCCCGCGCTCGTTCAAGTGCCGTGTAAGTTTTGTTGTGTTTATTTTTTTTTTATGTTTCTATGTTGGAGGAAATATTTGAGATCAAAAAAGGTGAGTGCGCGCAGACATATTTATGGCATACCATTAAAAAATATGTATATAGCAAGCATGTCTAGACTTTGGAGTAATATTTTGTGGAAATACCATTTTCTATTTGGTGGGGAAGCGGTTTTAATATTAAAATATTGTTTTTTATAGTGCAAAAGCGCTAAGAATTTCATCATACACAGCAATAAAATGACAACAGAATTTTATATACGAAATTTTGTTTTAAGAATATATAAACTCATAGGCATTAATATTAAAAATAAATTGAAAAATATTTTTCTTGCGAAAATAGTGAAAAAACACTTTCTGGAGGAAATTTTACTTAAAATTTAAATTAAAATTTTTTAAA
>NW_017535185.1:2307358-2308846 GCF_001853355.1 Bactrocera latifrons
TTTTTTGTGATAAAATTTTTTCTTTTTCAGAAAAAATGCGCTTTTTGAGTAAAATTTACCTAAAATTATAATCTTGTCTATTTTAACAAGTTTTTCAATTTAAAATTTTTAATAGTTAATATTTTGCAAAATTCAAGCAACAAGCAGAAAATTGAATCCTTCTCTGGTACGTTTTTTTACGAGAGGAAAAAATAATTAACGAATTACTTCCAAGTTGATTTGATTTAGACAGTTTTTGAGATATTGGTCAGATATTTTGCAGATATTCTTTATTCATCAAAAAGCTGCTCATTTGTCGGAATCTTACTGGAAAGCTATAGGAAAAAGCTGTCATATAAATTGACCGATTACTCCCAAGTCCTTGTATGGAAAACTTTTTTGTTTGGAAATATATTGTTACGAAGTTTGACACAGATTACAACATAAGTCAATGCCATAATCTCTGAAGAAATCATATAGATTGGACAACTATAGCATATAGCTGTCATACAAACTGACCGATTACACCCATGTCCTTGCATGGAACACTTTTTTATTTCGCAAGGCAACTTCACGAAATTTGCTGTAGATTACTCTCCAAAGAAACGATATAATTTCCGAAGAAATTAGATCGGATCACTATAACATAAAGCTGTCATACAAACTAAATTATCAAAATCAAGGCAATTATCTTTCTATAACCTTTATGCTATAAAAAATGCACCTGTAAAGGATATTATTGCTTCGGTGCAACCCAAATAAACATCTTCTCTTGTTTTAAACAAATTTTAGCAGATTTTGTGGGATATATAGCGGACTTTGTGGTTAGATTAGTAGGTCAATTTGAGAAAATTTAGTTAGGAATCGCTACAAGATCTTCTTCAAACTATTTTTATTTCATTCCACCGATTATTGAATTCAAAACTAATGAACATTTAGTGCAAAATTTCCGATTTTAAAACCATTATTTAAAAGTATGTATCCAAAAGTATGCAAGCCTACTAATGAAATATAAAAAATAATAAAACAAAAATCAGTCGGGGTATAAATTTTTTATAAAAAAATATAATATCAAAAAAATTAATTTTTTAATATTTTTGCATATCTGCAGCCAAGTAAACACAACAAAAGTTTGGTAAATACCCCACATACTTTTCGCTTTAGTTTTCGTGGGATTTCTGTGTATATTTTTTCAATCAAATTGCTGAAAAGCTGCAAAAGTCAAAAGTGTCAATTTTTAAACAAGTCACCGTGACAGCTAACAAACGACGTCAGCTTGTGGCTAAACGGGCGCTAGACACGCTCGGTGACTCCGACGAGCTTGAAAACGTTAGACGCGAACGTTGACGCAGTGTGCCCGACAAACGCTGCACTTGTCGGGAACTGTCACATCAACTGTTGAATGCTTTATTTCACTTTAATTTTATTTTGTTTTTAATTTTTTATTTTAATTTAATCCAATCTAATTTAATTTTAATTTCATTTAATATAATTAGATTTAATTTAACT
>NW_017535185.1:2309051-2339140 GCF_001853355.1 Bactrocera latifrons
ATTTTGTTTTATTTTATTTTTTATTATTTTTTAATTTTTTTTTTTAATTTTATTATTTTCGACCATAAAATATCTAAATCGTCGCTATCTCAGCGATTTACGAAATTTATAGCGGCACATAATTGCTGCAAGTTATAAGAAAAACACAGCAGGAGGCAGCGTTGAGCGTGAAAGGGATTCACCAGCGTTGAATGGCAATTGAAAGGCAACGCGCATTTCTAAGGCTGCGGGGCGCAATGAGGGCGCCTGACCATTACATGCCGCGCAAGTATAGGCGCAGCAACTGACACTCGCCTGGATGACAGCCAACGATCACTGAAACACACAAGCCGAACAACAGCAAGAAAAGCTAGCAAAAATATGAAAACTGGCAGGCGACAGCGGATATTTGGCTAGGCCAGTAAAGTGAATTTTTGGAGGGTGGCTTGCCGGCTGAAGGTTTGTGTGGGGTGGTGAGCATGAAAAATAAACAGAAATTTCATTGTGAGTTTGGCGGCAATTGCAAAACCGCACAAGTATTTCGGTTTTTATTGGCTACTTAAGCTACTTTGTGCGCGCGCTTCACTGACATTACGTATACGCCATGTCACACATAAGCGCGTGCACAACGCTACAATTGTACAACAGACTGTGTGCTTAGGTGTGTGTGTGTGCTGTTGGACAAAGTAAATTCTTGTGAAAAATGCAATAATTTTCCGTTTAAAAGTGAAGTTGAGCGACGGAAATGACCGAAAACCGAAAATAGGTTTATGCCCAAAATGCCAGCACACAACAAAAGCGTTTAAGAAAAAGTATAATATACATATATACGTGCAAAATATAAAAAACACTTGCGCGCTTACAGCTGTTGCTATATGTATATGCGCACATTCCCTGGCGCAAGCAAAGAGTGACTCGCTCGTCATAAATGTCACTCATGGCATTTTTGCGCACAGCGCGCACCGCTCGGCGCGCGCTTCCCCTGCTGTGCATTAAAGGCACTCGCAATTACTGGAGAATTTATGCCATTCACCCGCTGGATTTTCGTTAATTGAGAAGAAAATCGCGTGCGCTACAACAACACTTAGGACACATGACAATTTTTATCTTGCGCCTGCCGCGCCGCGCCTCCATAACCGCATCTACGACATGCGCGCCAGAGTGATGCATTGCATTCGACCCAACAATTTGTCGTTGCTGTCAACATTTGTGTTGCGCGTTGCGGTTTCGCTCGATTTCCTCTTAATTCATGTCGTAATGTCAGGCAATTTGAGGCAACAATTAATTGTCGCCATCGCATTGCGGCGTTTGCGAATTCAGCGCGCGTTTTCGGCCACATTTTCTGCGATTTTACGGTGATGGGCGCACGTCTTGTCTGCCTGCGGTTGGCGCCGCAACGCGCATTGCTTCGGAAACTCCCATGTATCAATCTGATATTGTGCGTTTTTTGAATAGATTTGTTTGGTTTGCGCGCTTTTAAAGCGCTGTGAATGAATTCATTTCTAAATGCAATTTGCCGCTGCCAAATCAGTTCTATTATTCTTAACGCGCAATGAAGAATCACGAAAATGTTTTTTTCTGTGGTTTTGTAGATGATTTACTGTCGCGTTCATTGATAATTTTATAGCCAACTATAATTGCAACAAACTGTTTTAGTTCATGCCACAAGACTATATAATTCGAATTTATTAGGTTATTTTTGTGGAAGTATAGTAAGTCTATGAGCATAATTTGGTAGAGATCTTATGAGCGCAAGGGGAATTGCTTAGCGTGCGGAGAGTTGCAGTTGGAATAAACATTATTTTGGCTACCTCAAGACCTTTCGGTAGCTGAAAGCTCACAACCATTAAATTTAGTTTGGAAGGAAGATGTAAAGCCAAGGCTTAATGCTGTGTTTAAAAGTAGAAAGGTACAGCCAAAATCCGCTGCCTTGTCTTTTTCCAGAAGAAATAAAGTTCTTCATACTTTTATATCTGTTTTAAGCATTTGGCTGCTTTGCTGTCAATTGATTCTTATTAAGATCTTAAGACCTTTCGATAGCATTTAGAAGACTTTCCTTTACATTCCAGAGCTCTTTTAGCCTCAAGTTGTCTATATGTTGGTCAGGTGCGCTTCTATTCTGTCAAAAAGATCCACGGAGGGGTTTGGGTGTCCCCTCCTCCCAAATTGGAGAACTTAACTTACGGACCCTGATATCTCAAAGTTTTCTTAATCGAAAGCTGAATGTTTGTTTGTCAACTGCGGTTATGTTTTCTCAGAAAAGAAAAAAATTACTTTGTGCGGATTGTCAAAACCCCCCTAAATCAGAGAACTTAATCGACTGCCACTGACAACTTAAAGCTGTTTTAGTCTAAAGTTGTAAATTGGATGGTCAGCTGCGATTCTACTATATTTTGCCAAAAATTAAAGAAGTGACGCAGTAGCGGAACCACGGAGGAGTCTGAGTCACAAAACCCCCAAATCAGAGAACTTAATTGATTGGCACTGACAATTCGAAGATATTTCAGGTCGAAATCTTAACAGTTTGCTTTAAGTTAGGGTTAATTTTTTTCAAAAATAAAAAAATTACTCAGTGGCGGAACAATGGAGGTTTAAGTTTAGGTGTCAAAACTCTACAAATCAAAGAACTGTATAGTTTAAAGCTGTCTGTGTGTTGCTCAGTTGCGGTTCCATTTTTTTTCTTTTCAAACATAAAAGAAATGACTCAGTGGCGATTATACGGAAGGGTTTGGGTGTCAAAACTGCTTCAAATTGGTAACTTTAATTCAGTTATCGGAGAAATTACGGAAAAATTTACAAAGTAATAACAGTTTTAGAAGCTTACCAGTCTGTTAATCAGTTGAGGCTCCATTTTTTTTTTTTTAAATAAAAGAAAATAGTTCAGTGGCGGAACTACGGAGGGGTTTGGGGTGTAAAAACCCCCACAAATTGGAGATTTTAATTTAAATGTAGAAAAATTTCAAAGCTCTTTCAGTCTAAATAGAAAAAAAAATCAGGGGCGGATCCATTGAGGGGTTTGGTGGCAAAACCCCCACAAATCAGAGATTTTGATTTAGCTGCAGAAGAATTTACGAAGTAACATGCACATCAAAAATATGTTGTTCTCAATCCCGTCCTCTCCCGCAAAAAATGCTGGATACTCCGCAGAAATGGTTGAAGAGTTTGCCAAACTTAAGGCCTACTTTTACCAACCTCCTTCCCTCCCAATAAAAATTCTGAATACTCCATAGAAATGGCTGAAGTGTCCGCCAAACTGAAGGCAGCACAAAGAATTCTTTGAGCAGCTCAGCATTAGAAACCGTCCAGCACGGAAACAGACATCTTGAACTTTTGACTTCGCCAAATTTTTAACGAACCGTTAAATTTCCAAATAAATCAAGCACACTTAAAAATAACATTTCCATTTCGTAAGATTTACGAAACCATACACACGCACGTACACATACAAGTGGAAATGAAAACGTGCAACAACAATACCGAGCATAATAAACTAACGTACACACATACACACGAACAAACATGTGGCAAGTGTTAAAAATATTGGAAAAATATACAAAACATCAGCAACGACAGTAAAACTGTATGCTTTTGGCGGATGTTTTGTAGTCGCCACAGGAAAGGTGGAGTAGGGTGCGCTACTTACGTCAACGGCAACAGTCAGCAGCGTGATCACTTGCCATAACAACATATTGTTTACAATGAAAGTGAAAGGAGGCGATAAATTCTGATTTGCTGCCGTTAAAGGCGTAGAATGCCATAAAAAGGCGGAAAATGTTGCATGTATTGCTTGCCACAAAGCGGCGAAAAAGGTTGAGGCCATGTGAGCCATTGTGTGGTGGACGCGTTGTATGTTGGCTGTATTGCAACTTGCCGCACAGCGCGGCACTTGCCACATGCAGGCGTATTATTTTTCTCATTTATACATAAAAGAGAAAACAATTTTTACGCATACAGTTGTATGTATGCATGTGTGCGGACAATCAAAAATGCATTTGTATGTTGCAAGCGTTGTATTGCTTGGCGCGTGGCACGCGTCGTCTAAATATGCACACGAGCAGCTCCCCTTGCAACAAACGTGCTGTGCGAAGCAACAAATTCCTGAAAGCGATCTTTGTTTATGACTCGCGCACGCCTCGCAGCGCTCACTAAGATTTCTAAACGTTCATCAATTTTTTAATTCCCCTCCCTTTGCACACATTATTTCCGAAAATAGCCGCAGCGCTTGGCAGTAAGGGCAGATCACTGCTTACTGTTGCTGTAGGGTTTCTTGTGCCGCCTGGTGTTTTTGATTTTGTTTTATCGCTTCCCGGCTTCTAATGGCATTTATTGCTTTCCTGCTTGTGGCTTGCTGTGTGTTCAACACACATATGCGTTTGTTTGTTGCTGCTATTAGGTATATTTATGTGGGGCTGTAATGTTTGTTGTAGCTTTGACTATTGCCTGCAAGTCATTTTCTAGCACTTTGCTGCTGTTTGATATGTGTTTTGTTTCTTCAAACGAAAGCCAGCGAGTCTCCGCTCGCATTGTCGAAGGAGAGTTGGTTCCGTTTAGTACAGAAACCAAAAATTTCATCTTCTACGCATTTGCTTGAGTGAGTGACATCCAGTCTGCGCACATTGCTTTCGACAATTATCCAAATATTTCCTTAAATAAGAAAGGTCTCCATATAAGAACAGTCTGTATGGCAGCTCCTTGTTATAGTGGTCCGATTTCAACAATTTCTTCACAGTTTATACGTTTGTCTTGAACAACATGCCATATTAAATTTGCTCAAGATATCTCGTTAAATACAAAAGTTTTTCATACAAGGTCTGGATTTTGATCGATCAGTTTGTGTGACAGCTAAAAGCTATAGTGGCTCGATTTTGACCATTTCTTCGGAAATTACACCGTTATCTTGAACAATAATCCATGCTGAATTTAGTGATGATATCTCCCCAAATAAAAGAGTTCTTCATACAAGGTCTGGATTTTGGTGGTTAAGTTTGTATGGCAGCAATATGCTATAGTGACTCGACTTTGACCATTTCCACGGAGATTTCACTACTGGCTTGAAAATTAATCCATGCGAAATTTGATGGAGATATCTCTTTAAATACAAAAGTTTTTCATACAAGGCCTGGATTTTGACCGCTCAGTTTGCTTGACAGCTATATGCTATAGTTGTCCAATATCAGCGATATCCTTAAATATGCTGCTTCTTGGACGTGTGTAAAATTACAGATCGATATCTCAAAATCTATGGAGAAAGTTCAGTTCAGTGAAAAAATGTGTAAATCTTGGCAAATCCTCTAATCTGAGTTACTAATTTTTGGACTTCTCTGTATTCCATATTCTATCGTGCATTTTATCAAAGTCTACTCAAATGCATCTAAATATTTAATATAAAAGTGCGCATTGGCTTGTATGTATATCCACATATACATACCTACTTTCCTAGAAGCTGGTGAATGAATGAAATTTGCCGCCATTTATCGCTTGAAAGCGCATCCACACGCTGCTCTTCAGGCAACGCTTTGCACGCCAAGTGGCAGGCGTAGCACGTCGCCCATGTCATTGGCGGTGCACGGCAACACAGCGCCACTTGTCAGCAGACAAAGGTATGGCCAACGCCTCACCGTTGACCGCGCTGCTTGACAAGCCACAAAGCGGTCGATCCAACAAGTTTGCATGGTCCAACAGATAGATGACGTTTGAATGAATTTTTATAGAATTGTAGAAATAAATGAAACAAAATGCATATGTGTGTGGCTATAGCGGAAATTAAATGGCGCGTTTATGTGTGTGCGATTTTATGAGTTAGGCAACACTGGGGAAATTATGAGTTAAATAGCTAAATTTAAGCAATTGCATTCAAAAGCAGGCGGGTATAAGTGCGCTCTATGCTATGTACTATATACCTGTATGTGTGTGTCAATAGCGTTGAAATTTTGTTTTAAAAGAATTGAATATGATTTTTTGTGGAATCAGCTATCTATTCATACAAGTTGATCTAGTCTAGAGGGAGATATCTATCAGAAATTTTGCACACGTGCTTTTTTCTTCAAGAAGCTGCTCATTTGCTGGAGTCGGCGTTATCGGGCCACTATAGCATATAGCTTTCATACAAGCTGTGAAATTAAAATCAAGTCCTTGTACGGCAACCTTTTGTATTCGACGAGATATCTACACGAAATTTAGTATAAATTATTTTCCAAAATAACGGCACAATATGCGAAGAAATGGTTTAGATCGAACAACTATAAGGTATAGCTGTCATACAAACTGAACGTTCATTATACAGTTCTCGTATGAAAAACTTTTGTATTTGGCAAGATATCCTACCGAAATTTGACACGAATTATTACCCAAAGTCTCGGCATAATATCACAAGAAATTATTCAAATCGGAGCACTATAACATATAGCTGCGATACAAGTTCACCGTTTAGAATGTAGTTCTTGTATGCAAAACTTTTTTATTTGAGGAGATAACTTGAAGAAATTTGTCACAAATTATTATCTCAGGTATCGCTATAATGTCCTTAGAAATTGCTGAGATCGGATTACTATAGCATATAGCTGCGATACAAACTGATCGATCCAAATCAAATTCTTGTTAGGAGAATTTTTTTGTTTGACGAGATATTTCCATGAAATTTAGCACGGCTTATTATACAAACAAGGTTTATAATTTTCCAAAAAATTGTACAGATCGGCGCACCAAAGCATACAGCTACCGTACAAAGTGCAGCCCTTTTAGTGCAAACTGTTGTATTTGTGCCGGGTATTATAGCTACGTTGCAACTAAAGTTAATGAGTTTCTCTATTTTTTAATTAATTTATTTCTTTCTTCTATCATAAAAGTCAAACATTAGCTTGCTCGTCTTCCAACTTATCGAGAAAAAGCATGTGTGTGTTCACACGCCTTCAATAAATGCTCTAAATAAATAAGCGCGGATATAAATGGCTACAGTGAGTTGTATGCATGTACGTGTGTGCGTGTGTGAACACATTTACAACCATTTGATTTCTTTCGCTTTTCCATATTTTGTGCATTTTTGTTGTTGTTTTGTCTTTTGTCGTCGCCGTGGTTCCGCCTTTTTGGCTGCTGTGAAAACTGTGTCACGACGCGCCAAGATTAATTATGACAGGTCGCATAAAAAGCCAACACGGCGACAGAGCACTATGCTGAAGCTGTAGCTGACAGACATGTTCGGAGAAAATAAAATAGTAATACAAAAATACAAATATATACAAACATATATGATATTATATATGGGGAAGAAATAAAAAAAGCGATATTGAAATTTGAAAGCATATTAAAAGCAATTGAAGAGATGTGTAGGAAATATGAAATTTAAAGATTTCTTTCTTGTATTGCTTTCATAAACTCAAATGCGTAAAGAAATGAGTATTGGCAGCTTACTTTGTTGTCAGGGCTAGTGTATGCGAATTTCCCACGTCAAGGCCATGCAAAATGGTTCAAGTACTCTTCGTCCATACACATCTTACAGACATAAATATGTATGCTCAAGTGAATTTACATAAAAAGCCACTTATGAAATATTTTAATTTATTTTATATTCATATATATAAAGTTAAGTGTTTTTGCTAAAGACTAGAATAAGAAAAGTATTAGAATTTATTAATTTCAAAATTTTGCTTTAGAATTTCAGATCCGTTTCCCCCCCTAAAACAGTTTCTCAACATAAATATTTGATTACATATATACACAGATAATTAATAGTAATATTATAAAAAAAAAAAAAAGCGCTTAACCTCACGTGCAGCCTTGAAAAGGCATCTACTACAATTTTATCCAAATAAAGTCGAAGAATTTTGGTCATAAATCAGGCGTTTTCGGCGCATGCACCTTGCGATTCCCAAAACACATGTCTTTAGAAGTTTTTTAGTGTTTATTAGACATATAGTACCACTAATAAGCATATGCTTGTTTTCATGTTGTTGTTGTGTTCGAATGAGAGCTGCTGTTAGGAATTCGACGATATCATGTTTTATATTTTTTTTCTTGTTGATTTTCTATAGCTTTTACCATCCTCTCCAACAGCTGCGCTTAAAATTCTCATAGATTTTCTAATTTCATGCCTATCCCTCTTACATTACTGTGTATTTTTTTAATAAACATGTCTCGTTTTTTCTCTTTGTTGCTCTTTAATTAACAAATCGTGTTTTTCAAAACTCTTTGAACTCCGCGTAGTTTTGGATTGATTTATAGGCCATCAGCTTTTTTGGTTCTTTTTCTGGAATCTACATAAAACTTTCTGTTTTTTTTCAAACAGCATTCTTGAATCTATTCTCAACAAGTTTCCACGTTTCCACATGAAGTAGTTTAACAGTAGATCAAACTATTTTAGTTATGAAAAATGTTAATGAAAGCTGTCCTTCTTTGGCCTATATACGATGACATACTATATAGTTTCTTTGTATTTGTTGGACCCAAGGGTGTAAAAATGAATTTTTTCGAGTTTTTTGATTACAAAACATCTCTCAATAATTGCTTTCCTTTTGTGTTTTTTTCTCTTTCATTTTATACAGGATTTTCCAATAAAAGTGACTTCTAAAGCTTGAGAAGCGTTTGATTTATTTCTAAAGACGAATGACTTCAAGTAACCCCACAGGAAGTAGTCTAATGGTGTTAAATCACAACTTTTTGAAGGCCATTCTATGCCACAATTTATTGAAATAATCAAATCTGCATGTACAATGCTTTCCCTGGTATTCAGCGGGTTGGAGAAGTATTACATCCATAATTGCAGTATGCTCTGGGCATCAGTCACTATATTTATTCTGTGATTTCTATAAAAGTATGTTTCGATCTTGAAATCTTCTGTTAGTCGCCGCATTTTTTCGTAGAAATTTCAAGTATTACTCCTGTCGGTCAGCTTGTCAAGCTCTTTATACTCACGGATTTCGGTCTCTCTCCTTTTTTGTCTGCAAATGCGGCTCTCTTCCCTTTTCAACTATTGGTATCGATTCTATCACGTTGGTGATTGTAAGGTTGCGTTGTAGGTAGTCTATTTCCTCTCCACTGCGACCAATGGTTTCGTTTGCAATGCCTTCCCACAGTTCCCTTCCCTTATACCGAGTGGCTAATGAGTGCTCTCAGAGAGCAGAAATTCAAATCGAGCAGAAAATCTTTTGGCTGTCTGTCGAACCTTCCTTGTTTTTGTTGACGTTGCGTTTTTTGCTGGACAGAGTCGGGCGCGTATCTTGCAACGATATAGTGGTCTGAGTCAATGGTACGACTTCGGAGCGTATGTACGTCTAAGCCACTGGAGACGTGTCTTCCGTCTATAACAACATGATCGATTTGCTTGATGGCTGTTCGATCTGGAGACTGCCAGGTAGCTTGATGAGAAAGTCGATCAGCCTCAACTCATTTCAGGATGTTTCAACATGGATACTGAATGAAGACGTTCATCCACCGGGGTGAATGCCAGGACTCGTCGACGGAGTTTCTTTCACACCACGAATCCCACACCGAATTTGCCTTCTTTTATATAGCCACTGTAGTAAATGCTACAAGGACCTACTCATTTCAGTCCTTATCCCGTCTATTGCACTTCTTGGACGGCGGTGATGTCAGCTTTACTCTTACGAGGACATCAACCAGCTAGGCAGCGGCACCTTTCGAATTAAGGGACCGAACATTCCAGGTTTATGTTCTTAAATCGTAATCTTTAATGCTTTTGCCGTGGTCTCAATCAGAAGGGGGGGTCTTTCGAGGCTTTTTAGTCCTTTTTATTGGGCATGTTTTTTTTACATGGCGAGTTCCAAACTCAACCCTCAAACTTTAGTCCGCCTTCAAATGGATGTTTTTTGCCTACCTAGAGGATACTTGATCTAGGACCGGAAGACCTTAGTCGCTTGAGACATATGTAAAGTAATCGCTTCTGGAAACACCCAAGTGAATGGCGCTCAGAGATTTATCCTCTCTTGATTGGACTTCTACACATGGCTTCATCTTGAAATATACCCTATATATATTAAGGTTGCCACGGTTTGTCAGAAATCTGAAGTAATTTTTCTAGATCGGACCATTATAACATATATCTGCCATACAATCTGAGCGATCAAAATCAAGTATAGAAACTTCTTTATTCGTAAATGGTGTTCTTGCTTACTTTAATCTTTTTTTATTTTGCTTTTGTTTTGTAATTTCTTATATTAATTGTAAACCTAATTTTAACGAAAAAATATAAAAAATGCAACTGTGTCTGCAAAGTATAAAATATAGTCCGTATATGCAACAAACTCTTATATATTGACCAAGGAGTGAGTTTTAGAAAAGTGAGTAAAAGAAATCAACTTACTAACAATGAACCATGCAATTCTGGTAGATTTGTCTTTTTCCGCTTACTGTCGCTTTGTTTGGGACGACAGGAAAGGGGAAGAGACGTATTCACTTAGAATTCGAACAACGGTTTTTAGTGAAAAAAATACTGCAATATAACGGTATGTGACAAACATAATAATATATGTACAAGAGGTGAGTAAAATGAGAACTATGTACAGTTATTAATTGTGGAATAAAAAAGTATAAATTGAATTTTAAAAATTTCGAAAAATCATTTTTAGTTTTTGAAATATTGAAATAATTATATGGGATTTCATATTTAATGACAAAAATTAAAGAGGATAAGCGCCATTGAGGTAAGAAAATACTTTATGGAAAATTTGTGAGATTGGAAGATAATTAATGAAACATTTTTGAGGTTAGAAAGTATTTAAAGAAATATTTGTGAGTTTAGAAATTAATAAATGACAATTTTTTAAGGTTGGAAAGTACTTGATGAAAAATTTGTGAGGTTAGAAAATACCTAATGAAATATTTGTGGGGCTAATAAATATTTTATGAAACTTTTTTGAGGTTAAAAAACATTAAAGGAAAAATTTGTGAGGTTAAAAAGTAATTTATATAAAGTTTGTGAGGTTAGAAAACACTTAATGAAATATTTGTGCGGTTAGAAAACACTTTATAAAATATTTGTGAGGTTAGAAAATACTTAATGAAATATTTGTGGAGTTAATAAATATTTTATGAAAATTGTTTGAGGTTAAAAAACATTAAAGGAAAAATTTGTGTTGGTTAGAAAGTAATTTATATAAAGTTGGTGAGGCTAGAAAACACTTCATGAAAAATTTTGAGGTTAGAAGGTTCTTAATGAACAGTTTGTGAGGCTAGGAAGTATTTAATGAAAATTTTTTGAGGTTAGAAAACACTTAATGAAATATTTGTGAGGTTAACAAATATTTTATGAACATTTTTTGAGGTTAAAAAACATTTATGGAAAAATTTGTGAGGTTAAGAAGTAATTTATTTAAAGTTTGTGAAGTTAAAAAACACTTTATGAAAAATTTTTGAGGCTGGAAAACACTTTATAAAATATTTGTGAGGTTAGAAAATATTTATTGAAACATTTTTGAGGTTAGAAAGTAATTAATGAAAAATTTTGGGGTTTGAAAATACTTAATGAACATTTTTTGAGGTTAAAAAACATTTAAGGAAAAATTTGTGAGGTTAAAATTAATTTATTTCAAGTTTGTGAGGTTAAAAAACACTTAATGTAGAATTTTTGAGGCTGGAAAACACTTTATAAAATATTTGTGGGGTTAAAAACACTATAAGAAAAATTTGTGAGGTTAAAAAACACTTAATGTAAAATTTTTGAGGCTGCAAAATACTTTATAAAATATTTGTGAGGTTGGAAAACACACTTTATTGCAAAATTTTTGAGGTTAGAAATTAATTAATGAAAAATTTTGGGGTTTGAAAATACTTAATGAAAATTTTTTGAGGTTGTACATGCTTAAGCAAAAAAAGCTTGGGAAATATTAAATTTATTTCAACTTAAAACAACTAAAATTATGAATATACATGAAAATAGCACACACATACTCACATACGTACATTTAGCTGAATTATTATAACGCAATGTGGCTAAATGTGTAATGAGTAAGCGCAACTAAAGTAAACAATTCGGCAAGAATAACACAAACATTTCGCAATTGAAATGAAACAGAACAATTTTATTAGAATTTCCAGAAGAATCGATTTTATTTCGCGCTTGCATAACGTTGCATGTAATTTTGAGCGGCAGACGGGGGCGGCGAGGCACAGCAATTGGATTGAATCGTTAGAATGTGCGCGTTATGGATGAATTAAATGAAATGCGCTGCTGCAAATTATCAAACATGTATTAACTATTATAAGTATGTATGTATATGTATATACATTATATAAGCAACAACAACAAGTTGCGGGGAAAAAAAATTTTCAAAAATAAGCGAAAAAGTAATTTTCGAAAGTTTACTGATGATGATGATTTAAAAGGCAAATTAATGAACCAGCGAAGTTCATTAAACAGCTGCCTTAAATAACGGTAATAAATTCATTGCTAAACATATAAACATTTACTTATACCAAAACCATCAAAATGCTGTTAAAACTCACTTTTCATATTGCTTTAAAGAAAATACAAATTCGCTGCTTTAAACATATGTATGTGTGTTTGTGTGCAGAACAATATAGAAAAAAATTCACTTAACATTTTCGCCTACAAATTTTGCCAAATTGAAATTAATTTTTCATTTTTTATGATTGCCACAATTTCGCAGCAGTTCCACACCGCGCGCCACCCGCTGATTGCCCGTTAGTAAAATTCACCGTTGACTAGCAACAAAAGTTGCACACACACACATACACAATTTCATAATTTTTCAGCAGCGAGCAGCGCAAAAATTATTTAAAAAAAAAAATTCAAAATCAAGAATCGAAAATCAAAATTATTATAGTCATAGAGCTTGCAGCATGTTGGCAGCGATGCCGCCGCTTGCTGGCGATCACTTAGCGCGGCTGTTGGTCGCGTCCGCTGATTTCGCGCGCGCAAACCACGCAATCGTTCGATATCGTTTTGGCCGCGCGCCAAATAATAAAACGCTGCGATTACACTGTACGCACACATACACACAAGCGCGCACATTATGCCATTTCATATAGCTTCCATGTATATTTTTTTTCTTCGGAGGGGGTGTGTATGTATATATGTGTATATATTATAGGGGTTCATGCCGATTTGATGTTGCTGTAGTAATGAAAGCGCTGGCAACAGTCGGCCAGCTGGCCTAGTGTTGCCCACAGCAGCGCTAGAAATTTTGGAAAGCATCAGCTTCTTGGTCAAAGCTGCGCGCGGCGAAGGAAATGTAAACAAACGCTTTGATTCGCCTTCAGTAGCGAAATTGTACAATATGTGTCAAGATACCCAATTATTAATGTGGTTTTAATGAAGTTACTTAAGGGCCTATGGAAAGTCGGAAGGCTTCGCAAACGTTGTCCTGAAGATTTTATCGCTTCTTCAAACATGCAGTTTTAACGAAAACTGTAATACACATTTTCCACTATTTTTATAGTAGGAGGAAAGCATCGAAAGTCGGAGTGCGGAACCTTAATCCGCCAAACTTAACCTACTCCCAACTCAAAACTCTCCCACGATACCACCGATTAAGTATTACTTAGTGGGAGGGCAGCACATTTAAGTATCCTCTATTTTGCGGAGTGATAAGTCTCCGTTTTGTCATTATGAAAGCAGACACTTCGCTAACAGCTTTGCATTTTAGAGTCAGCGTTCTTGACCGAGTGTGGTTTTAAGTTTTTCCCTTGTATTTGGAAAGCGAGGGCAATAAAATAATACATAGTCAGTATACTCTGTCCACGTCGCACAGTTCGGACTAGTTTTATTTTGGAAGCTGTAAAACTAGCTTCTAAAGCACTCATGTCCATGTCCAAGTATTTGGATTTGATGAAATCCAGGTCCCCATGTCGTCTGTCTATCCACGAGTGGATGTCCGAAAAAAGTCCTGTAAGTTCAACGTGTTTTTGATGAGGATTGACACCGCTGTTGTCAAATTCTCTGTTCCTCTTCTCTGGCTTTACCGATACTAATACAACTGATATAATCGCACGGGTGGCAGGACCGCATATCAAGCTTTACAAGCAATTTCCTTCAACCCACCTGAATTGGCTAAGCTTAAATAAAGGATACTATATTCTGCCAACGTTTGTGGTTGCTTTCGGGTGAATATACCCACCAGGCGTGAATAGAGAAGAGGTTTAGTAGGGAAGGAGGATACCTATATCTATACCGACGGTTTCAAAACGGACTGCGGAGTCAGATTCGTCAGTTACTAGTCGAAATCCCAACGAGTCATCAATTGAACTCAACGGATGAACCATCTGAGACGCGATCAACATTTGAAAGAGATAACTTTTAAAAACCTTGAATAAACATTACCCATTAAATTTGATGTCTCCGTGTTATTTCTTTAAAATAGTAGGGAACCTCTAAATGAATCGCCGTTTACATACATACCATATATGGGCTATACAACGAATCAAATGCACCCCAATGCATAAAAGTGCTGAAATTAAGAAATTTCACCCAAAATCATTCGCACCCCCTCTACCTGGAACAAGCCACAAACGCTTTCCGGCGCTGTTATTCAATACGCGCAATAAACGCCTAGAAATAAAAACGACCGCGGCAAGGGCGCTGAGCTGTGCGGTGTACACTAATAACACGCTGCCAACCAGAAACAACAACAATTGTAAAATATTTATTACACTCAAATATTATGATCGGTATTGAACACTCGTTCTACAACACAATTGCAACTCATGCACTTGACGTACGCTGCGCCCTGCACACTGTGCCTTGCAGCCCAGCCACCACACTCACCACTCGACATTTGGCAGGCGAGCGGCTGCTGGAGCGATGATTGTTTTATTGTGCAGCCTTCGCAGCGAAAGGCCAAAAATAGCTGCAACAGCAGCAGCAGCAGGGGTAGGCGGCAACAAGTAATGCTGAATCGATCAGGCATTTGTTGCCTGCTTGACTGCTGACTGGCCTGCCGCGCCGCACATTTGATTCGATGACTAAAAATAGAAGAACCAAATCTTAAGGCAGCAGAAAGACGGAAATCGAAGGCAGCAGCGATGGAAATAAATATGGTAGGGGCGGCGCGCGGCCGGTTAACACAAGTAATTTTATTTTATATAAACAATGCCGAAAAGCAAAAACAAAAAAAAAAACACAGAAACGCAACAACAACAGCAGCACAGCGAAAATATTCAGATGTTCGAATGCCGGGCGTAAGAATGCCACACACGCAAAATTGCTCATACACACAAATGTATGCATATATATGTTGAATTACAGCATTTATTGTATACTGTTGTTGTTGCCTAGAAGAATTTCATCAAAGCAACTCAATGTATTTGCTCAAAAAGGCGTGGAAAGGAGATCGATGATTTAATTATTTCGAACGAAAGAGTAAATAAACTCAAGCGCATAGTTTCAGGAAGGTGGGAAGGGTGGTGGTATAAATCAGCACGTACCATTTGAATACACAACCAGAAAAGGGCGTTAATTTCGGCTACACTGAAGCCATCAAATCATTCACAGGTGCATTTTTTATAGCATAAGAGCTTTGGCTTGATTATGAACACATAGTTTGTATGGCAGCTATATGCTATAGTTGATCAATCTGAAGAATTTTTTAGAAGACTGTAGCAATGCCTTAACTAATAATCTATGCCGAATTTCGTGAAGATAATTTGTCACATAAACAAGTTTTCCGTTTGCCGTATAAGGACTTGACTTTGATCGGTCAGTTTGTATGTCAGCTAAATGCTATAGTTGTCCGATATGGATAGTTCCAACAAATGAGCAGCTTCTTGGTGAGAAAAGGAAAAGTTTGCTTATGTATAGACGAACAGATAGACGCACGAACATGACTAATCTGACTCAGCTTGTATATATATTTTATATGTTTTATGCTTTATAGGGTCTTCTGGGGCGTTACAAGCATCGAACTTAGTATACCATGTTCAGGGTATGAAAACTACTACACATTAATTATAAACACTTACTACAGGTTAGATGAGGTCAGGTTAATCGGTCAATTCTAACAGGGATTTAACTTGCATAGCTTAGAACAGCGGTTCGTGGTGTTACCTGAAACTCATACCTACTACATCATATGAGTAGGAACCCTTGCTAAGAACTTTGCTGATTACAAGTAATTCAGAAGATCTAATACGTTCTACTCTGGGCCAAGAGGATCATGCAGTTGAACAGGACAGCTGAACGCAAGCGAGGTTCAATGGTCCAGTGCGAAAACGCAAGTTGTCGGAAAGCTTATTTCAGAAAATTCCCACATCAAACTTCCCTCTTAGTTATAATCCATTCGTGAAAAAGTTCACTGCGCCTCTTCTCCAGCGACTCCTCCCCATTCACGTATCACTTGTTGGTATGTGAGCTACGAAAAAGGCGTCAAGAAAGTCCTTGCCGTGCAGTGGCTAAAGATTTTAGGAACGCAGTTAAAGGAGCAGAGAATTTCAGTGCGTAATTATTCAGATTATTTCATATGTTCAACTTAGTTCGCATTGACGGATTCCTCGTCGGTATGTGAGCTGCCGGAAATCGTGACATTCGTTTTTTGAACACGCTAATTTAGACTAAATAGACATCTCATTAGACTCATTGGGCTAATACACCATACAATTGGCTAATCTATAGTTTCGTAGAGCCAAAATACCAACTTTGGTTAGACTTCCCATATTTTTCTTACAACAGTATAATGTAACGTAAATGATGGCTTTCGCACTTTTTCCTCAGTGTTTCGCCTCCATGAAAGCTATCTGTCAAGGATGAGCCCTACGTATATTACATTATCAACACGTTGAAGACGTTAACGTCCAAAAGCAGGGAGTGACACTTTTTGGATCTTATACCTCCTGATAAATAAAACCATGTGTCTTCGCCCAGTTCGTATACGGCTTTTAGAACCTTTCCTTTATTCATAAGAAATGCCGTCGGCCCAGACTTTCACCGACCGCGTTCTTCCCAGAATTCTTTAAGCATGAATTTACTACTAAGAATCAAATCAGTGGCCGAAATATCGCACCGTGCTTAGTGTTCCTGTTAATTTTTCGGGATGTCTTTACACTACACCACTTCGCCATGACCGTTCTGTTGAAGAAAAGTCTATTTATGAGGTACTTGAGGTTCGATTTCATCTTAAACTTTTCAAGGGCTTTAATCACCGAATGCGCCGCATCTTCGCGATGCCGAGAAAGGTGCCTACAGCAAAAGCACTTATCTTGATTGAATGAAAAATCCGGGTCCGTTCCGGTTAGGTAGACCCGACTGACGTGGGAGCGCCTCACAATACTTGCTTCTGTGAATACTGAGTCTTGTCTAATCGTGTAATTCTAGGATTTTTTAAGTCTAATTAGTACATAATTTTAACCCAAACTTAGATTTCTACCGACAGCGGGGGTTATTTTCACTGGAGATGTGGGTATTTTCTTTCAATAAAGAGAATCTTTCTTTCCTAAAAAACTAATGCTAAAAAGGCTATTGATTTTGTGTGGTTTTGTAGTAGGTGCCTATAATACTCAGGGCAGGTTGGCTTTGCTGAAAAAGTGACGAGTGCTTCCGGAGCAATCCCAAGAACAAGACTCTTTGTGGAATTTTCTCAAAACACCAGGAAGGCTATAATGTACTATTGGTTCACGTGCAAAAGTAAAGAACTCGGCGGGAGGTCCGGCTGATTATACAATTATGAATCTTATGTAACCAAATTATTTTTTAATTGCCTTCTGGGACATTTGCAAAAAAAAGAATTTTTTTAAATTAAAAAAAAAAAATTAAAATAAAATCACATAAATTTTGCATTCCACGAAAATTGTTGCAAATTAATTCTTAATCATTACACAAACCGCCTGCCAACACTTGACTGCCACTTACCTTGTTTAGTTACATCGTCAGAAGTTCAGCGACACTAGGCTCCACCAGCTGTGATTTCCCGAAGAAATGGCGCAAAAAAATGCCATAACTCAGCAATCTGTAACACAAAATGTATGATTCTTGTACGCAACGCCATTCTGTTCTTGTGGTTGGCTTTCCTTTTTTCCTTCTTGTAGTTTTTGCCTTTACAAGTATATTGTTTTTCTTGCTACTTGTTCGGTTGCTGACGCTGATTGCGTATGACTCTTCGGCAGCGTTGCGAGAAGACGTGCAGATGCGTCAATTACGGCACACTGAAGAGTCATTTCTCAAATTGTTTGCGATCTTTTGAAGCTTTGTCAGTTGGAGCGATTGGAAACATGTGTAAGAAAGAGAATGCGCTCAGTTTTTTTTTTTGAATATTTAGTATATATTGAGATTTCGAATGATGCAATATTGGGTAGTCGAAAAAAGTCTTTTCGTATTGCTAATCAAACTTCAACTTATTTCTACATCTACATATATATATCTATCTAATACGAAAATACTTTTTCGACTACCCAATATATCAGTTAGTATGCCGAGGACGAAAGAAAAAGCTACTAACTTTCAAAGAAGACAACTAACTTTGGGTTCGTTCGAAAACGGTAGTGATTATATAGTGATCTACAAATTCAAGTGCCTGGTAATAATCAAATTATCTACCTCCCTCCAGCAATTCAATGATATTCAGTCGTCAGATATTACAACAACAAAATTTTGCTTAACAAAGTGCCAAGAATTTCTCTCAGCGCATAATTTGGCCAAACAAAAGTCAAAGTCAGTTTAAAGACTTAAAGAAGAACTGCATTTAAGCGCAATTAAGCGATGCTAAAGTGCCAAAATGGATGCTAAAAATAAAGCTTATTGCATTGTATGCCGAAAAAATTATGTACGTGCGTTCTTTTGTACTTTCTTCACACAGCAAACTGGGTATAAAAATTGTGTGAGCTGCGTTCTTCAGCATATTTGTTAAGCCAGAGGCAAGCGAGCAACAACCAAGGCGTGAAACTCAAAAATGTTCCGATACGTTAGTAAAGATTTCTTCAAAAATAGACAACATTATCTTAAATTAACTCTAAATCCAAAAAATAATCTCTTCCACAGATCTCTTTTGCAGCATTGCTCGCCGTTGCGTATGCCGCACCCGTCGATGAGCAGGTGATGGTTACCGAACCCATTATGGAGCAGCGCGCTTACCCCATGGACAACATGGCAGCGGTTGTTGCGCCAGAGATGGAAATGGAACCACGTGTACCCGTTATCGGCATCATGGATGCTGCACTGCAGCAATCCACCGACGGCGCCTATAATTTCCATTATCGCGGCGAGGATGGCTCGTTCCGACAGGAGAGCGCTGTAGTCATCAACCCCGGCACCGAATATCAGTATCTGAAGATCAGTGGCAGCTATTCGTACTTCGACGCCAACGGCAAAGAGGTGGTGGTGCATTATAGTGCCGACGATCGCGGCTTCGTGCCCGAGGGCAATAACATAATGCCGCAGATTTCGTCGGCGGCGAAGATGAACAGCCAACTGCCGCGTGTGGTGGAGAAGCCGAGACCACAAGAGCAACAAGTTGAGAATGTACCGAATGTATCACATGTTTCACAAGCTCAGCATGTTTCACAAGTTCCGCATGTTTCACAAGCTCAGCATGTTTCGCAAGCTCCGCATATTTCGCAAGTTGCGCATGTTTCGAAAGTACCAGTTATGGGCAGCGTTTGGAATGGTCAAATTATGCAGGTGTAAGCGCTGACAAGTTGTTTACTTTTGTAAATTCGAATTTGGTTAAGCGATAAATTATGGCATGCATGCTTTAGGTGTGCACCCTTGTGTTTTTTTTTATATTATTTTTGTATTATTTTTTTATGTTTCTGTTTAAGTTGATTTTAGCATCTTCTTGTATTGCTGCAAATGAGAATAAAAAGACTTTTCACCACGATCGCTTGCTTTGTTCACTATCCGTTGCATACCTTTAGGCGCTGTGATCGGTATAAACTTGGTTTTGACACAGAACAGAAAAGACGTTATCTGGTTAAGGGTACTTTAGCACAGATTTGAAATAGTCGCAAACTAAATTGACTAATCACATCAGTGGCGGATCAAGGGAGGAGGTATTAAGTATCACAATCGCCTAAAGTAGGAGTTCTAAATTTAAATTTAGAATAATTTACGCGATCACAGCAAAAATAAGTTAGAAGGAAAAACCCTTCAGAAAAAGATTCCGGATCAGCTACTGAATCACCATAGAAATTCAAATAGTACTAATCGGCTAAATATTACAGTGGCGGATCCAGGGGGGATTTTTGGTGTCAAAATATAGTGCGCGTATTAAAAATAGGTTAGAAGGAAATTCCGGATCCACTACTGAACTATAGAAACAAAAAATAATCGACTAATTATTACAAGGGCGGAACCAGAGGGGATTTTTGGTGTCGAATCATCTCAAAAATCGAAGATTTTAGTTTAACGTTTGAATAATTTACCAAGTAAAAACAATATTAAAAATGTGTTGTAAGGAGAAACCCACCCCCATAAAGACATTCTGAATCTAGTTGGTAGTGAGTGTAAAAACAACACCCTAAATTTGAAGATTTTAAATCAAATTTAGAAGAATATACGAAGTAACAACGAGTTTAAAAAAATATTGGAAATAGCCTCTTCATCTATCAGAAGACATTATAGATCCGGGGGTTTTGGGGGTCACAAACCCCTTTACATCGAAGACCTTAATTCAAATTTAAAAGCGTTTGCCGACACCCCGACCCCCTAGAAAGAAACTCTGGATACGCCACTGTTTCACTACTAATACGCCAATAAACGTTTTTCTTGATTATTTTTATTTATTACAACTAATAAAAAATATCGGGTAAACTAAATATACATACATACAATATTGTATCTAAATTTTGCTAGAAACTACAAGCAATACAGGCAACCTAGAGAAACTTCGTAAGCTTAAGGATACTACAAAAGGCAACTAACTAATGTATATTTGTCTTGTAAGCTACAAACAACGTTATACACACATACACATATATTGATAAAACAAAAACAAAAGGGAAAAAAATTAAAAAGAAGACGCGCTCAAGCGCCGACTTACATTACTGGGTGAATTTTGCTTCAAGGAGGGCAAAATGTCGATCATTTGTAGGACTTATTACAGCTACGACCATATAAATATGTTTAATTATTTAAATATATAACTTTTACTATATTTTTAAACCAATATTGTAAATGTTTTGTGTTTTTTAACTTCAAAATGTCATTTCTTCAGCAGACAAGGCTGGCAACGCTGCGCAAACTCAGCGCAAATGTTTGAAGTACTTTAAGTTGCAGTATATTACAGTGCAAATTTATTTTTTGGACGCACCCAGACTGCCACCAACGTTATTGCACAGGCTAGTGCTCAAAAGATGAGCACCTGCGCTGCCTGGTGGTGGCGAGCTGAGCTGCTGGCGAAAGTTGCCCACGCCCATGGGCTTGCGCTGCTTGATGCGTTGTTGTAGCGTGTGCAGCAGGCCGGAGAGCACATCGTGATTGGGTATCTTTTTCGCGAAGAGCAAGCGCTTGACGGAGTCGTCATAAGTTAGCAGAGCGACCATATTCTGCAGCAAGAAACCTTGGCAGTACTCGAGCAGCTTGTTGGCGTTGTAGACCTGCATGGAGACAATGCGTTATTATTTATACATTAACCACCATTTTATAAGCGTTACCTTCGCGTGTATGTACATGGCCACCACATTGTCGATGTCGATCATCTCCGAGCAGCGTGACTCGGTGTAGCGCAGCAAACCTTCCAGTTGGAAGAAGCTCGCCGCCGCCATCAGCTCCAACACATCAGCGTTACTGACCTCCAATGTGGCACAGCCACCGCTGTACAAATAGTGCATGATCAGCTGGAAGATGTGGTAGCGTATGTCGTTTATCTGCACTGTGGGCGTGTTTCCATCGCTCAGCTTGGAGCTGAGCATGCTTTGGAAACGCGGCGAGGCGGTGACGAGCACTATTTTGTGGCCATAGAATATTTTGCCTTCCACCCTGTAAGTTTATAGTTAACATTAGGTTAGAAAGTAGGTAACATTAGGTTAGCAAACAGGTAACGTTGAGTTAGAGAGCAGGTAACATTAGGTTAGCATGCAGATAACATTAGTTAGCAAGCAGGTAGCAATAGGAATGCAAGCAGTTAACATTAGGTTAGCATTTGATGTCTGAATACCTGAATGTTACATCGCTCAGTTCTGGATTGTTGACAAATTTGGGGTCTATGCGCGAGCTGTTCACCGATTGCATGACCGCCTCTTTGATGGGTTTGATGGTTTCCCAGCCGAAGCAAGTGGCGAAAATGTCGGCCAGCAGCAGTGTTGTGCCCTCATTTTTGCTAAAACGAAATATGTTGAAGAGCAGCGGCAGGCACTCGCTCACGAACTGCGCGCTGTAGTCGTCCGGACAGACTTGCAAGAAATCCTGCAGCAGTTGATCGATAACAGCATCCAAGCGCAGCTCATGCGCCGCCGCCAATGCGTGCATCCAACAGTGCAGAGTCCAGGGCACGCCCAACGTGCGCAGCTCTATTGTAATATCTGTTTGAAGAGAGAGTTATTAACAGCTGTTTAAATAAGAGTGTGTAAGAATTACTCACCAAGATGATTGTTTTCGGCGCTGTGATACATTGCCTCCTGCAGACTTTTGATTTGTGTCTTGTTTAATGTGAGCGGCAGCTCGGCGCTTATGCGCTCACCCCCTGCATTCGTCGCGCATGCGCCACCACGCGTCGCATTACCTACAGGTTCACCTTCGGCTAGCATTTCCTCGAGCGAAAGCACGTCTTTGCTGCCCGGCGACATTGGATGTGAGAGCAGTTTGCGCAGACAAGCGCGCTGACCGTGCGCTGCAGTCACAGAGATGGCGCAATACGAGCCGCGCTGCGCTGAGCCACCAGCAAAACACATTGTGTCTTTCTGCTGCGTAGAGAGAAATGCGTTGGCGCCATGCGCTAGCAGCAACGAAATAACCTCGACATTGCCAGAACCGCATGCCACTTGCAGTGGCGTCAGCGTTGGTTTCTCTTCACTTAGACGCGCACCACCTTCAACCTTGCCACCGCGTTCCAGCAGCAGACGCAAGGCCAAGTAATTGGCGCGACTGGCGGCGAATGTCACTGCCGTCCAGTGCTGCGTATCTGGATGTACACCCGGAAAATTCGGTTGACCAACTGGTGGCACCTCCATATTTGGATCGCAGCCGGCATCGAGTAGCGCCTGTATGGCCACCTCGTCATTGCGTATTGCTGCAATCATAAGCGCCGTTAAACCGGCGTGATTCAGTGTGTCATAACGCGTGGTGGGCGGCAATAGGTTGGCCGCCTGCGCCATTAATTCAGCGCGTCCAGTAAGCATGAGTTTGAAAGCAAGCGTGATGGTGGCGCGCTTGCCCAACTCCGTGGTATCTTCACTGATACCCGATGCTAAGGGCGTAGTCGTACCGGGGTGTGAGAAATGTGTCTTCTTTGTGGGTAACTCCTCTTCGTGCCCAATTGGACGCATTGGACAGTCTACGCCTGGTAAAAGTAGACGCGCTGCTTGCATGATATCGTCCTTATCTATCATGACAGCGTGTCGGTATTCCGCGTGCGCTGAAGCCACACGCAACCATTCCACCAATGGTGGCAGCACCACATATGCACGTTCATAGCATAGTTCTTGCACATTTTGACTGCTGCCGCCCGCGCTACCGCTGGCGCTTGAAGGCGCGCCACTTAAGTCGCTGTGTTCCAGCTGTGAGCAGCGCATAAAGTAGAAGAGTGTGGAGAGGGCCGCATTGGAGAGAGCTGTGTGTTGAAATTTTTGTTGAGCACGCAGAGTCAAGTCTTTCAGTTCGGTTATGCTGCCAACGCAGGTCGTTAGCAGACAAGGTTCCAGCGAGACATTGCTATTGCCGCCCGAACTGCCGCTTTTTTGTGTGCCTGAACCAAGTGATGATAGACTTGCCCATCTTGGCATGGTGAGCGCACCGGATGCTACGCGTCCGGCATTCAAGTGCGCGAAAGGCTGCAAAAGACCCCACAGGTCACCGGAGTGCGCGATAGACTGATCCAGCGTCGCTGTGGTGAATTGGCTGGCTGAATCTGCAGGAAAGCTTTGCAACAGCAACTCCTCGAGCAGGTTTTCCATGCCAGCACATAAGTACACTGCCGCGTATTCGTGTATAAATTTGCCGAGACGCGCGTCGGCCATCCAACGATGAAAGCGCCCTACGGGTAGTTGTAGACCAGCGCGTGCGGACTTGCTTTGCTTGAGCGCGCTGTCGCCTGTTACAGCGAACATCGCAGCGGCGCGTAAACACGCTTTAATACAAGAGTCCGCCAGTGCCGGACACAGTACAATCTTGTATGCGGTTGCGACTTCTTGTTTTGAACACAATCCCAAGCAGGCGGAGAGGCGCTGCACTTCGCGCGCAATACGCACCAATGCACGTTGCAGCAGATAACCTAAGCGCGGTATGGTGTCGACTGAAACGCGTTCTGCCTGCTCCTTGCAACGACCATTACGAATGACGCGCATTATACAGTGTTGGCTCCACGGTGGATGTTGCAACTCCACCAAGCGATTATGTGAGTCCACCCATACAAACTCATCGGCGTTCGTCACATTTGTATTAACTGTCTCCAGTGACGAGTAGCGTCCTAAGCGTCGCGCGGGCTCCGAGCTCTCCGAACCAGCACTGAGGCTGCTATAAGTGCTGGTGCTCGTTTGCGAACGCATTGTCAGCTGTTGTATGGCCAATTTTATATCCTCCAAACCGCTGCCGCTCCATGGCGCCTTCGTCGCCGGTGTGGCGCGATGACGCGCTCGCGAATGATTTGTGCTTGTGCGTGAACGCGTGCTGCGATTGGTGACGGCGGCGGCTAGACGATCTTCCGGCAACGGGCCCAGCGCTATGCCACCACCAGGTGAGGAACTACCATGGCCGCCGGTATCCGACATACTCGCATGGCCCGATGAGCGATTCTCATCCGACGAGCTATGACACTCCTGCACACGCTGCAGCGCGCGAAATTCATGATGGTGAGTGCGCGTGCTTGTCGCGCCTGACTTTGCATGCGTATTGTGCTGATAGCCGCCACCACTGGGCGTTACATGCGCAGAGTTTGCATCAGCTGTTGGTATGCCGATGCTGCAATTACTCAAATCTAATGATAATGGCAGCGGACGCTTGTCATTGGCGCTGAACTTTTGTTGCACTGCCGCCGGCTGTTGCGGCTGCGGTTGTTGCGGCGACAGATTGCCGCTCAGCATGGGCGGCTGCGATTTGACTGGCGTACTTTGCACCGTTAGACGCGCTGGTGCCGCCAAGGTGCGTTGCGGCGGCGGTTTGCTAGGCGCTTGGGGCGGACTGCTTATACTTCGTATATTGATTGTGGTATTCGACACGACGCTCTGTCCGTTTGGTGAATTGACCAACATATTGGGCGCGCCGCTATTAAAGCGCTGCGCCAACTCTTTGGAGATGCGTGGCGCCGGTGTTGCCACAGCGGGGCTTTGTATGCGCCCGGTGGAGGAACTCAAACCATTTGGTGTGTTGAGCGGCGTGGAGTTGGCGGTCATTGTGGTGCCAGTGGATGGCGTCGCAGGCATGGCGCTCATTTGGTTTTGTTGTGGCAATGCGCTTGTTGTTGTTGGCGAGCCGACGGGACAATGTAGTTGCGAGTTCGTTGGCTGCGGGCTGAATACGACGGGCATGTCGCCGCGCATGTTGCCGGTTGGTCTGTGGAAGAGAAAGAACGTAGACTAATTAGACAGTGCAAGATAAGCTTGTGTTGGTGTTCTTAAGTCAAATAAGTGAAAACGCGCTCAAACGACAGCTGACTACTGACAACTGACAACTGACAGACGTAGCATTGCATTTCTGTGCTTTGCAAACTGCCTGCTTGCCGGTTTGTCAGCTTCCTTCAACGCGTCAAAACAGTTACACATAATTAAGCTGCTTAGTTGCTTATGGCTTCCAACAACTGCCAAGTCACTAAGTCAAATGTCAGAATGCTTAACAACAATAAATAAATCCATTAAAACAACACTCAAACAGAGTTTATGTTCTGGCAACTTGAAGCGCTTTCTTTTTCCTACATATTTTATCTACGCCTTTCAGCTCTGCGCTCAACGCTTAGGCTGACAGTTGTATAAGCTGTTGCGTCTTAGACATCAGCGCTGTCCCCACTGGGCACCGGGTTAATGCCGTCACTCAATTACCGCTAAGCCGCAGCGCAAATTCTTGGTCACTCTGAATTGAAACGCGCTTTCAGCTTTTGATTATAAATTTGCTGAAGACAAACGCTCCCTTTATTTTTTATTCGTCAACAAATCGCCTTAACGAACATTATGCACGCGCGACAGCGCAAGAACCGAAAGACCATAGAAATTTGCATAAGAATACAAATAGCGGTAGAATTGTTGTAAGAATCAATGAAAGCAACAAAGTTCAACAACGAAAATTTAATAACAGCGCTGTATGTGAATAAATGTCATAACTGTTAAGCACCGCGGCCGGACGCGCTCAATGCCGCTAACAATGAAAACAAAATCATTCAATTTATTGTGCTTGTTATTGTTGTAGCCATCATCAGCGCCTTATTTGCATTCGAAGAGCTGTAAACGCGCCAACAAAGCGCTAAACGGAAACCAACAATAGCAACTAAAGTGTGAATACAAAGCTCTGCAGCGCATGCGCCCAGACAAACAGACAATTAACAGCAATAAATTGTTGTAATTGTTGTGTTTGTCGGCCTTTGCCTTACATTGTTGTAAATTACACACATTTTGCCGCTTAAATTGTAATGAATTTCGGAAGAAGACGTAGCACGCAATAAAACTGAATACTTCTTGTTTTAGCAGTCGCTGCCTAAGAATCTCCGTATCAGAATTGCTGGCACACTTTTATTGTTTGGCATAAAAAATCTCCAAAAATAAGTCTTTGTTTGGGCGAAAATGGGTCAGGAATGCTAGTAAAATTTCATACCCTGACGTAAGGGCGATCGTAAAAGATCCAGTGAGCTGTTGTTGTACTGGTACAAAGCTGAAAGCTGAAATAAAGTTGACAAATGTTTGGCGAATTGGCGTATAAAATTCCGGGTTCGTTCCGGTTTCATAGACCCTATTGCTGTGGAAGCGATATGGGTACAGCGATTCGTGAGCTCATCACTCTAAGTATGACTAGCCACCCCTTCGTTGTGAGTGTTCTAACAGTCAATGCTTGACCGGTTAAAAATACGAACCCGAACCGGTAACGTAGAGCCGACTGTCTTGCGAATTATATGGACATAGCGACTCGTGAGCTCTTCGCCCTCAGTAAAGCCAACCTCTATAGTTATAGAGCTCTAACCGAACATTGCCCTATCGGCGTCCATTTCGTAAGGTTGAGAGTCTTACCGGAATCTTTACAGCTGTCTGCAGTAGAATGTATGTAGGAAGACGAGAAGGAAATGAGGTTTGCGCTTAAACACTTGGTGGTTTCGGTTTTATAGACCCTACTGCAGCACAAGCACACAGCAACTTGTGAGATCTTCGTCTTCAGTAAGGCTAGCCTCGCCCTAGTTGTGAGTGTTGTAACAGGCCATTGCTCTATCGCCGTCTAAACTGTAAGGCTGATAATTACCGGAATCTTTCTAGCTGCAGAAGTTATAAAGATCCCAGTTTCAGTAAAGGAATAAGTGAAATTGGCGGAATGCAGAGCATGCGCAGAGAATGATGAGACGCTGGAACAGCCTTCAGCCGAATGAGGCGGTACAAATTCCATGACTCGCAATGCTACAAATTAAAAATTGTGCGAGACGCTTGTAACATCCAATCCCTTTATCAATGTTTAGCCTTGTGTTTTACAGAATTCGAAAGCAAGGATTGCCGTAACCCAACACTAACTTGACCCGCTTACTTTTCCGTCCAATGTCACACTGTGGCTACAGCTCTCAGCGACAGGGTCTTTGACCATTCACGCACTTACAACTCTGATAAAGACGTACGCACTGCATTTACCATATAAAATTAATACGAATATTATCGGTGAGCGAGTGTTTATGTGTGCGACGAATCTGTAAGATTCATGAATAATATAAATCATAATTGAGTTCACCTTGAAGGCGAACATTGAGCAAGATTTTGCAAAAGCCATTGAGTTTTTCCATTAAACGGAAGCTGGCTGTCAAATGAAGTAGTAGTAAAAGTGTTTGCTAATCAACCAACGATCACATGCACGAAGGCCTTTGCGGCCGATCGCGTGAATATCTTCATCAGTCTGGTTATTATGTGTAACAAAGGGAGGGAGTTCGTTCGTGTGCAGTTGAAAAAGCGCAAATTGGCTGAGAGCGGTTTGCAATAGCGGACGTCACGAACGTGATAGACGAATACAGCCACAGACACATATGTATATATATATTATATAGTATTATATATATAGATTTGAGCTGGAGCAATGTGTACTGGCGGTCTCTATGGTATGTATTCATTGCCAATTTATTTTATTTTGTTACTTTATATTTATTATTCGAAAAAACTTTTAGTCAGCTACTGAAAGTGTTGAAATTTTAATTACTTTATAATTATAGCTTCTGCTAATTACTTATAGTTTTACGAATTATTTTTTTCGAGCAAGCAGACTAACAATAAACTGAAACTACATTTTTTATTAGAAATATGTAGTTCTCAATTTTAATATTAAGGGGGTTCTGTGAGAAAATTTTTTGTAAAGTGACGTTAGCACGCAAGGCTTTAACAAAGTATCGAAATTTCTTAAGTTGACTTTAGTTAGGTGTTAGACGTGGATGTTAGGCGACGCTTCAAGTTTTCTGAATACTTCAGTATCTGCTAGACCGGAAAAAATATAAAGAAGATCAATCAAGAGAAGTAATAATCTCGCAACACATTAAAAGCAGGGGAATATTAGATGCAGTGGCTGCCAGAAAATCGCTGAATATAAGACTGAGTTCTAGGCCATAAAGGAATAGCTGAAGCGAAAAGTTCCGTCTGCCACAGAACCAATGCACTTACTTTTCGTAAGACACTAAAAAAATATATACAATGAAGTTCCGGAAAGGGCTAGTAGACGGATCAGGATGATAAATAATGCCTGAGGGATCGCAAGATCATGTGCAAGAGTTCCGAAAGTACAAGCATGCTTTTCATTCACATGGTTTCGAAAGTACTGCAAGACGGCTGTTGGCCTAATATAATTATCGTTAAAAATAAAAAAAAGATCATAAAAGAAAATTGCTTTAAAGTTATTATTATAAACGATTAGATTTACAAGAAAATCATAAGAGATCATTAAATAAAGCATTCACTTTCCTACAAAATCTATATTTTCAATAGTTGAAAGCGAGTTAAGAATTTTCCTAACTGATGGTAAGAAGCAAAAGGGAAATATGTAACCTTCCAGTTACAATTAAACGTGGAGGTACCAAAGTACTTATTTCCATTGGAACAAGCGAAAAAATATTTGTTTTTGTTTTTGTACCCACCTTAATATACGTACACATATATTACTCATTTCTCTTGTATTACTGTGGGCAAAAAATAATAAAACTTTCTTCACCGTTTGTGTACTTCAGAAAGACAAGCATATACTAAACACTCATTATTAATTATTTTGATGTGACGTTTGGCATAGAAGTCACTGAGAGTCAGAATAACCTAGAATAAAATATACATCGACCAATGGATTCTTTTAAATTAAAAGAAAAGAAAAAAGTCTTACTACTTTTTGTCCACAGTAAGAAAAAAATATATGAAAGTCATAATACCATTAAGGAAAATATGGGTACTTGCAATTGGTCGCCCAGTTTTTGAATATCTTTTTTTTTTTGTAATGTAACAAATGTCTTAATTTGTTGAAGGAAATTTATTTGCCACAAGGAAAAAAAGCCGCAAATGGGATAGGAGTGGAGTTTTTATTGACCAGCCAAAAATGGCAAATAGCAAAATGCTGGGCAAAAAACTGTAATTAATACGCCGTAAAAATACCGTTGTACCGTTGCAATTGAACAAATGTGGCGCATTTTTTAACGGTTGACAGGAGGCCAACACGGTGGATATGGATACCGTTAATAGAGCGGACATAAATTGCATGAAAAAAGTAGGAAATAAGAAAAAAAATAGTTTCAAATAAATAAACAAGGGAGCACAAAATTGAGACAATAAAACAGAATTAAAGAAATCTGCAAGCCGTTAAAGGCAACGCAAACGAAGGCAGCCACAAGGTTAAGCGAATGCAAGCATATAATTCAAAA
>NW_017535185.1:2339165-2345384 GCF_001853355.1 Bactrocera latifrons
AAATATTAAAAATAAAAATATAAAGTTGAAATAAAAAATATGTAGCGTTGAGCCAGCTAGTCCAACATTTGAATTTACGGCGCGCAACTCTAAAATTTTATATGGGAAACAAAGGCGCCTTTCTGCTCCATCCAGTCATACTTTGAACAGCTTAATTAACTCACAGCAGCTGAGCTGCCTTATAAGCGCAATCACGCAAAAACACTAACAACAATTACCGCAAATTTTGATAAATTGCGATATACAAATGCATAAATTTGCAAAGCGCATGTACAACAATAACAACAACAAGAACTGAGGCAACGCGTTGCAATAAAGCGCACACAATTGTGGGGTGTAGAGCAAATAAATTTGGGCCACCGAATTGCTCGTAAATAATAGCCACAAGTAAACGCGGCGTATACGTAACCACAAATGCGCCCATTTGCCACCGCAATTTTTGTATTGTACCACAAAAAACACATAAGCAGGCGCGCGCGTCGGCATTGGGCGCACACAAATTTATTGCGCGCTAAGCGCTGAGGTCGACATTTGCTTGAGTAATGTGATACTGAGAGGCGCGAAGTCAAACCGTAAAATTACTTCAAAGCTTATTTGGCAAATATTTGAAATATTACAAGGAAATTTTTGCAAAAAATATACTTTTCAACAGCATACCGTGCGCGCCACTCCTGCACAAAGCTCCAATCGCACGAGTCGCATGATTGTTGGCTCGCGTTGTCCTCGACGCCGCCAGCCAATTGCTCCGCCTCGGCCAGCACATGCACGGTGGCGAGCGTTGGCTTGGCCACCGTTTCCACCAAAGCGTTGGCGCGCTGATAGTTGCCTTCGATCTTGATGTTGATCACACCGTTTTGCACGCTCTCGATGTAGGAGGGCAAATCATCTACACTTGCCGCTTTAGGCGCTAAGCACGCCACACTGCTTGTGTTGTGTTGAGACGCCGTCACATTGAGTTGCGTCGCAGTATCATCCAAGAGCTGCGCGGCTTGCACCACATCCTTGGCCGTCTCGCCCACATTGTGCTTGCCGCGATTGGCAATCGAGTCGCCGAAGTAGATGACAACCTTGTGATTGGGTTTGCTTGGCGTCGCCGGTTTGATGGCGCGTGTGGCATCTGTTGACATAGCAGCGGCTGCTGACTGTTGCTGTTGTTGCTCTGCAGACTGCGGCACCGGTTGCGCGGTGTAGACGTTCGGCGTGGCCTCAGCGGCGCGTTGCTGATACATTTCACTGCATTTCAACGATTGCGGCTGGAATGTCTTGAAGGAATTGCTGGTGCTGCGTCGGCGTAGTATGAAATTCTCGTTAAAACGTCCGAATAGTGAAGTGGGCGGGCGTGGCGCAGGCCGTTTTGCTGGCTTTGCGGGCTTGTAATTGCGCAGCTCGCGACACAGGCTGCAGCTGCAGTCCTTCCCGCAATACATTTTCGCGTTAATTTGTTTATAGTTATGCGTTGTTGTTGTTTTAGTTCAAGGCAGCGTTATTTGTTAGCGCGATAGCGTCACACCGCAATTCGGCAATTCACTTTAATTGCGTTTGCTGTTATATGATTTTCACTTCACATGTTTACACTATTTTCACACATATTTATCAGCAATTTGTTTGTTATTAAATTTGTTAGTTATTGTTGTTAAATTTATTAGATGTTGTTGTTTAATTTGTTAGTTGTTGTTTTGTGTTTGTTATTGTATTGGCATTTGTTTGCTTGCTTGCAATTTTCGACTGCGCATTTTTCATATTGTTCCGCAATTATTTCACGGTTTCTCTTTCATCAATTGCCATAATTGGCTTTTCGGCAATTTGCCTTTTTGGCTACTTGTCTGCTTGCCAGCATGGCCATTTAGACATTTGACTAACTTAGTTTAGATTTATTGAAGTTCACTGCGTTTTCTTTACACCAAATAACAGAAAAATCAAAATTAACTCAGTCACTGTTTGGACTAGTTTGCCTGCAATTAAATTCCCAAAATTGTTTTTACTAAATAAAACAAGAAAAAATGTTCACTTCGGCTACAACGTAGCTATAATACCCTGTACAGATTTATTTTTTGTAGCTTAAAAGGGTATAAAGAGATTTGAAAAAAAAATTTCCACATAAAGACTTAAGTTTTATCAATCAATTTGTTTAGCGACTATATGCTATATTTGTCCAATCTTAACAGTTCTGAGATTATTATAGAAATTTTTTGAACGATAGTGATTGCCAAGTTTCATGCAGATATCTCGTCAAATACCAAAGTTTTCCTTACAAGGACTTGAGTTGGATCGGTCAGTTTATATGACAGCTATATGTTATAGTGATTCAATCTGAACAATTTCTAAGATAATTATACCGTTACCTTAGGAAATAACTGAGACCAAATTTTGTGGAGATATCTCAGTAACTGAAAAAGCTTTTCATACAAGGATTTGAGTTGGATCAGTTAGTTTGTATGGCAGCTATATGCTATAGTCGTCCGAGCTAAAAAAATTTCTTACTGAATTATACCATTAAACTAGAAAGTCTTTCTGTAGAATTTTGTTAAGATATCTCGTCAAATAAAAAAGTTTTCTCTACAAGCACTCGTTTTTGAACATTTAGTTTGTATGACAGTGAGCCGATCTGAAAAATTTCTTCGAATAATATAACAATGTCATAGAAAATAATCCATGCCAAATATTATGCTGATATCTCATCAAATAAACAAGTTTTTATACGAGCGGCTGATTCCAATCGTTCAGTTTGTATGCCAGCTACATGCTATAATGAACCGATAACGGTGGTTCCGACAAATAAACAGCTTCTTGTTGAGAAAAATACAAAAGTCTAAAATTTCAGTTCGAAATCTCAAAAACTGAGTGTCTGGTACGCATCATCGTAGCAAACCGAATATACCCCGAGCAGCGTGTAGTATAAAGAAACCACAAAAAAAAATCCGCACATTCAAAAATGTCTAACTAAGCGCATGCATTGTGCAAACAGTGCGAAACAGTGCATTCGAGCTCATGCCTTATTTCCAGAGGCGTAACCCTGTTGTAATCAATCAGCGTGCTCTTTCATAGCTTCAACACTTCATTAGCAGGCGACCCTTATTCGCGTTTTAATACTTTTTCAGCAAATTTTTGCGCTTTGTATTAATTTTTTGTTAGAGATAGCATACAAACGCAATAGTGCAATTTTTTGTGTGCGGTTTTGTAGTTCATCAGCCGCTTTAAAGATATGCTGTGGAAGATTATATCGCATATAGTTGCTTGCACAAGCCTGTAGGTGTGTGCGTGTGCGCGCAATTCGTGCAAAATCACGCACACTTAATTCATATACAATTAAAGTTAATTTGCAAATAAATATTAAATTAAATTGCTTGCCTTTATACGCCAATAAGACAGGCAATTAATCCCTACTTATGGGTGTGAATGTCGCTGTGAAGAAATTAGAGCAACAATAATAGGGTGCTTACACAAGGAGCGTTACTTTATGTTGTTTTTGTTACTGTAAAGTGGTTTATGGTTAATGTAGGTACATTTTTTTACGTAATGGAATTGAAAATGTGTGTACCCACGCATAAATAGGTCATTGCTCAAGTTAGGAGATACTCATATAATAAGAGGGTTGCTTCGTGTGCTCAGTGCTGCAATATGAAGACAGAAAATAACAATTAGAAGTTGCCATTTAAATGCGCTCTTAGTTTCAAGCTAACATAAAAAAATATAAATTTTTAATGACAGCTGCCACTGGACTTGAGAATCCCTTTGCCATGAAAAAGCTTTATATAAAATGCATTCACCCATAGAAGTTGATTTAAAGCTTGTCGGTGTAATGTTATCAGGCAAGAAAAGTTACGATTAGCTGCTAAGCGATTAGCCGCCACTCACTTATATGTCATTGATTTCACTTCACTTCAGTTTTAGTTAATTTAATTTAGCTTAGATAAAATATAAAATCAGTGTTGCAATAAGGTGGAATTTCGCTTTTGTCCTATTTTGGATACCTTTGGCCTATGATAAATATCAAAAATAAAACCAACTCTGTGACAATGAGCATCTCTTGTGCACTCGTCCCGCATGGGCAAGACCATGCTGTAAGCATCTGCGATCCATACGGTATGATACATTGGAGATGGTATCGATAGTGAGGCCACAAAGTCTGTTCAAATTCGTGTCAAGCGCAGCTATTCTTAGTGACTACTACTCCTCTTGGGCCTAGCAACTGAAACTCATCTGGTATCGAAAATGACCGAGAGTTTTCTATGTGTGGCTTATTGGCCTACCAGAATAACCTGACCTAACAAAAGATCGTCTTATATACATTGCAAAAACGTGGAAAATGAAATATCCGAACGAAAAGCCGAGAGCCGAGTAATTTTGTGAAATCCCACAGATGAACTGTGTGGCAACAATAAGCGAAGTGGACCATTTTAACTACTTAAAATACCCACAACTTCGCATTAATCTAGACACTAGGCCCTTAAATAAGTTTTGCAGTGACTATTTTTTAAAAGTTCCAGTTGAAGACGTCGGAAATCCTATAAATCATATATATAAATATTCAGCGTGATGAGCTCAGTTTAAGAGCTCGTAATAATCCCATACAAACTGAATATTCAAAAAGAGTTCTTGTAGAGAAAACTTTTGTATATGACGAGATATCTTCACAAAATTATGCATGAGTTATTCTCAATAGTAATGCTACTATATTCGAAGAACTTTACGAGATCGACCCACTCTAGCATACAAACGGAACGTTCAAAAACGAGTTCTTATATGAAAACTTTTTTATTTGAAAAGATGTCATCACAAAATTTGGTATTGACTATTGTCTAAGACAACGCTATAATATTCCCAGCAATTCTCCAGATCGGCTTAATCTAGCATATAGCTGCCAGACAAACTGAACATTCAAAAACGAGTTTTGGTAGCGAAAACTTTTTTATTTGACGAGATATCTCCAAAAAATTTGTCATGAAGTATTTTTCAAAGCAACGCTACAACATTCGAAGAAATTGTTTAGATCGGACCACTTTAGCATATAGCTGCCATACAGACTGAGCGTTCAAAATCAAATTCTTGTATGGTAACTGCTTTATTTGTGAGGCGTATTATAACTGTGGTGCAGATAATCTAACGCATTTCGATAACATTCAGCAAGTGTTTCACTCCACTGTTTTCTTTATGTTTTATGTTATGATTTTTGCGACTTGTTGGATTTCTCGCCTAATGTTTTTGCCAACCTTTCCCTCACTCAACTCCAACACTGAGTCGTAGTAATCGTAAGCACCTTTAATTCTACTTCTGCTGACTAACTGGCGCTGTTGTTTCCCTCACTTTAATGAGTATTTATTTAATTTAATTTTTTTCATATAAATTTTTATTTGTTCTTTGCACCGCACGCACACACTCACAGACAACTGTTTAGTCGCTTGTGCTACATCACTTAGTTTGTGCTTTTCCGCAATTATAAATCATTTCGGCGTTTCTAAAAATTTCATAAAAAATTGCGCACACACGCATACACTAAAAACCTACATGTGTGTGGCACTCATACACCGAAAACCTGCATGTGTGTGGTATATATATACATATGTACGAGTTTGCTGTGTTCGTGCACATGCGTAAGTATGTCATTATTTTGCCGTTTCCGGTTGGCTGGTCAACGCTGCGCTTCGTTAGCGGCAAAAGTAAAACTAAACCAACTCGCGCTATGAGCCCTCGTAAGGCAGAAACTGCCGCAAACGAGCGCTTAGTTGGAGTCTCGTGTTTTGCTAAGAACTGCGCTGGCAGTGAGTAGGGATTTTAGTGCCACTGCGTGACAGTGTTGGTGCATATGTTTGTTGTTGTGGCTGCAATGCCGCTTAAGACTTTTGATTTCGTTTCCATTTTCCAAGCAGTGAGTTCATGCTGTGCTTGTTTTGCGTTTTGTTTTGATTTTTTTTTTTAATGAAATGCAAATAAGTTCAGCAATCCAAATAAGTTCAGATTTGCAAGTCTCAAGTCATTCAAGCGTTGCATTTGCACTGCAATAGGCGCACATTTGCTGACTGTTGATTGATGGTTTCTGCTGAGATGTTGGCTTAGATATATCACGCTAGCCTGCTAGTATTTATTGTTGTAGGCGCTGATTTACTCGGTGAAGTTAATTTTTTTGAAATATTTAAAGTAATTTTTTAGATAAAACTTAAAATTTTTTAAAATTATTTCTTGGTTACTTAAAGTAAATTTGTTACAATAATTTTTAAATTT